>NC_092206.1:60575710-60679588 GCF_043381705.1 Parasteatoda tepidariorum | reverse complement strand
GGATGAAATTTTATTTAAAAAAACCGGGAAAAAAAAAGATATAATCTTTTCTTCAGCCCACACGGTTATTTTTTAATAAAATTTCACCCTTTTTTTTCTTTTTTTTTAAAACTGTTTGTTATTTTTTTACTTATTATTCCCCCCCTTTTTTTTTAATTTGTCTATTATTTTTCTTTGTTTTTTTCTTCATTTTGAACATATATATATATATATATATTCTTCTTCTTAGCAAATTTGTGTTAACTGTTAGATTAATATATCTATTTTTAAGGCATTTTTATTTTATTTTCCCATATCGGTAAATTTGTTTCGTGTTTTTTTTTTCTTTCATCTCAAACTCATTTTCAATTGCATTTTCATTTTTTAGTGATATAGACACATTATAAAGAGTAATTTTTTTTATCTTAGGATAATTATTCTTTATTTCGAATTATCACTATTTAAAGAAATGTGTCCTGAAGAGAATCTTTACGCTTTCCCATACACTTTCTTTGTTTTATNAGTGAATATATATATATATATATATATATAAAAGAGAAAACGAGATTGAAGAAATATCTCGAATTATTAGTGAGGCAGGTGGAATGAAAAAATATTAAAACCGGTTTGATTGCCTGGTGAAACATGGAGGTGATCGCCTGGTGACTTTCAATTTTGTTTCCACCTGAAAGGAGACAGTTTCTGATCTTTTCAAACTGGCTTTCCTGCTTCTTAACTGTTGAGTCGTAGGATTTCGCGATTTTGTTTTTTCCTCGTTTAAGTATTAATTTGTGACCCCCAAATGTACATATTTTTTTTACTTAATTTTTGATAAGGATTCCAACAATATTTTTAAGGGTGCTGATTACGGAATACTCTGCGTATTTTGAATAGTGGTATGCACAGATATTTGATCTTGCATATGTGAAGGAGTGTGGAGAATTCTTTTGTAGGTGCTGTATAATTTTAACCAAGATAATAGAGTTTTATATTCTTCCAATTTTGTTTCTTCATAATTATACATACTTAGGTTGAAACTAAATAGTTTCGATGGTAATATCATTGGTTTCTTTTTAAATAATAATTATAGTAATTTAAACGTAATAGTAATAAAAACTAAATAATAATAATAGTGAAGGGAAAATTCTTTTAAAATAAATATTTTAAAATTTCTATTTTGGCTGTCGTCTTTCCTGTTGATGAAATATTTTCATGACGTTTGGTAAGTAAGAAAGCAAAACAATTTTTAGATAAAATAAGAGGAATAGTGTCCTAATTGAAGAGCCGTAAGTCGGAAAAAATATTAAAAAGTTTTAAGTAGTTATTCATGTTTATATGGCATCTTTTAAAAATGTAAAACTAGGTAGCAAATAATTGAAGATGCAAAAAAAGAAAAAAGAAAGAAAGTAGTGGGGACTGGTTGTTCAGGTGAGAGGTATATTACAAAATCTGCTGGACAATAGTTCCCCGCTTTTAACGTTTCTGATATTGAATCAAAATGTTTGAAGTTTTTTTTATTTTTTTTTATTTTAAATCTTACCCCTTATTTAATTACGTATTCTTTATTAAACATAATTATGTTTTTAGTTTAAACAAAAAATAGATAATTGCAGTTTTTGTACATTTATAGGGTTTGTATCTGGAGTACAAAATTACTATGACAAATGATCAACACAGCTTATGGTTTAAGCATTTTTCAGCAGATGAGTTTTGTAAGTATATTTTTTTTTTGTTATATTATCTTCTCTATCTATGCCTATTTTTATCTATTGTCTTCGTCTATTGTAAATACATTATTGTCTTCTAAGTATGGTTTCAATTCTGAAATGACTTCAATTGAATATTGTTAAGACTGCAGAGAAAAAAAATCGATTTCATGTTTATAGAGTTATTCCTAACATTCTATGTTTATTAGGTTATTTCATGAATTTTAAACTCTAAGGTATGCAATATAATCTTATAACTAAATATTAATTGTTTTGTATATTTTTAGACATATTGCAGATCGACATTTGTTTTTTGGTACTCTACATTGCTTTACTTGTCTTGTCGTTTATTGAAGCTGGTAAGATATTCTTATGGCAATAAATTCTAACATTTAGTTTAAAAATGTGTTTACTTTAGAGTGATGGTTCTCTTTGGGTACCGGTACGTCAACAGCCCGCTGACTCCCAGATAAGGCTCTTGTCTTAAGAAACCAGGCCTTAAGAATCGTCTTTTAGTCTAAGAGTTAAGTTTATCCAATAATTCGAAAAAACGTGTACATACATAATAATTAAAATCCTCGAAAAGTGAAGGAAAAATCTGTGCAAAAACGTTTTCATGTTTTGCCCAAACGCTGCTGATATCAGTAGGAGCAAAAGAAAAATTAAATTAATCTAAAATCGCTTTGTTTGAGAATGTAGCTTAAAAAGTGTTTTCTCACCCTCATTGGACAATCTGGTGTTTTGATGATTTTAATCCCTTACTTTCTTTTTTCAACCTCAATAATGAGCGATAAGTGTTGAAAGCATTTTTTCCCCTTCATTTAAATATTAATTTAAGTGGCAAAAGTTATTTCATTTCCGTCTCTAAAAGGATTCTAAAAATGTGTAGAGTGTAAAATGTAATCGTGGAAGGTGTGATAACTTTATAATTTTATCATAAGTTTAAGCTTATCTAATTTTAAGTTTATTATTGATTGTAGTTTTGTAGCTGGCAACTATAACACATTAAATCAAAATAAATTATGCAAGCTAATACCACTACACTCTCAGAAAAATAGGTTAAAAGTTGAACAATGATATCAATACTTGAAGCCATAATGCGTGAATTTGCTGCAATAGGGTGCTCAGTTCAGCCATGTTTCTGTTCCGTTCAAGTTAAACCATTAATAGCATAATAATTTTAAAACATAATGGTTTGCAAATTTATTGCAATCATAATAAGGTGTAAACTATGTTTTCGTTCCGTTCAAGTTGAGCCTTATAACATATAATCAAGTTTAATGGGTACTATAATTAATAATTAGTTAATTTTTAATTCTCTAGCTATATTAAGGTTGCATGAAATTAGAACGATATTATTGTAAAAAGCGCTCAATAATTTCTATCAGAGTAACGTATGCCTTCAATTGTTTTTCTCTTTACCTCGCATATACACAGTTCGAGTATGAGTTTAGGTTGAATTTTTAAGTCTCGTGGGAGTTTCCCCAAGTTCTTAGCGCCAAGTTCCTTACTTTTTGATCACCTAATCACGATACTGTTGTAACATTTAAATTTGAAGAACTTTTCATTGATTTGCAGATGCTCTTCGATCCAGACATTTGTTTCATCGCACTTACGCTCTCTACCTTACTTCAGTGATTCTGGAATGTTGTGGTTTATCATTTATGTGTGCCTATTATGCGAATCATGCCAAGGAAGGATATGCTGAAATGGAACTCAAACTCTTGGGTAAACTTTATAGATTGTCACTTTAACCATTTTTTAAAAATAGTGTCGACTCTTGATATGACTACTTCTGTTTCCAAATAAAACTAGAACAACGAACTATCCGCCTCCGGAGACCAGTTGGTCTGCCTTTTTAAGTATGTAGAATTCCGAGTATCTCGAGATTTAAAATCGTATAGTCGAATATCAACACAAAGTATAAGTATATAAGTGAGGCTGATGGCGTTAATTTTTGCCTCTTATATGTACGCATTTACAAATTTTAGGTTTTTTTCGAGTATTTTTCAGATTTGACGAAAATGGGTGTAGTAGTGAATTTGTTTAAAAAAAAGATTATGTCTCCTGAATACTGATATGTTAGTATTTTAAACAAAAACTTGTCATTAGCTTAATGGCGCTGTTGAAGAAGGGTAAAAATCATAATCTAGTAATTGAGTAGTTACATTAAAAGTCCCTTTCTTTAGTCCTTACATTTATACAACACGGCACATTTAATTGGTAATTAAAATGGAATTTTATTTGCAATTAGTTTTCTCTAACCTTTTTAATGTCAAGGCGGGAGACTGTGTTGCTAGTTTTCTTAATATTGAGACCCAGCAGTTGAGCCTTAACTGATATAAAACTTAAATTTGAATACTCAAATATATAATTTATGTATACGTTTAAAGCATCTATCCCCTGTATGATCGCCTTTGGCTTTTACTTAGGGACCATGTGTTGGCGAATGTTTTTTTCAAGTTGTCACCCACACAAAAATTGGCCTCTCTTTGACTGATAAGTACTAATTTCAATATCATTATGTCAAAAATATAGGCAATTAAAAATAAATCGCAATCTTTTTAAAATTTAGCTAATTTATATTATTTTCGCATTGGTCAATATCTTCGTTACCCAAACAAAATTTAACAACACTCACGAACTCTCGTATTCAATAACATTCGCTATGTATAATATTCATGATATTGTATTTTTGATCAATAATGACCACAAAATTATCGTATACGATAATTATAAACACTGATCACAATATTGATGCTACATCTACACGTATTACACCTACACATGCTACACCTACACGTATTATCGGGAGCCGGTGACATTGAAAATATGGACATATAACAATATATCACGATATTTTTTTCAATTTAGCCGTTATTTTTACATTAATCAATAAATTAGTCAATTTATATTATTTTTGCATTACTCATATTTCTGTTACCCAAACAAAATTTAACAATACTCCAGATAATGATTGTACTCAATAATAAAAGCTATGTATAATTTTCATGACATAATTTTTTTGAAACTATTCCGTAAAAGGGGGCCGTAAAAAATTGCCAAATCGTGGTGTGCGAATTCAGAACCACAAAGGCAACCGTTCATCTCAACGGTTAGTATAAGGAATATCGGGAGCAAAGACACTTTACCTTAAGAACATCAGTGTAGGTATACCAGGCAGTAGAACTTCACCTTAAAAACACATTAGTGTAGGGTATACCGAGCAGTGACACTTAACCTTAAAAGAAAGAAAATATTACTCTAAGTTATACCGGGTAATGGCACTCACATCCCTTGATTAATCAGGCCATTAAAAATAATAACCAAAGATTATTATCAGAGTCTGATAAAGGCAAGGGCATATGGGGCAGTTGCCCCAAGCCCCACGTCAGAGGGGGGGGGGGAAATCGAATTGAAAGCTTATTTTAGGTTTCCTGCATTAATGAACTTTTTTTTAAACAAAATATCAGTACAGTGTAAAATCCGTCAGTTTTATGTTAGCTTCTTCAGTAATATATCGTATGAACACAAAAATATATGTTTCGTAAATCCATGGCTTTCTATTGCGGAATTCAGCTAAATTTTCGCAATTACAATGGACAAATGTGGCTAATTAGAAGCCTGTATTTTTACATGTAGCAAAATGCGATGTGTTTACAAAAATACAGGCTTTTGATTGGCTTAAGTGAGCCGTGCAATTGCGAAATTTTAGCTGAATTCCGCCCTAATGTCAGCAAGCATATGTATCTTTCGCAGCTAGATGACAAAGTTAACAATCAGAAACCTGCATTCGGCATGATTGACATAGAATTGTCGGAACATCATTAAAATGGACAAAACGATAATTCGCCTGACCATTGGAGGGAGGGGGGACATTATAACTATTTTAGGTTCAAGTCAATTTTCTTGTTATATATTTATAATGAGGTGAAGAATTTAAATACCTCCATAAAGTTCAATTCCTCATTACTGAAGTAGTGAAAAAGAGCCCCTCCCCCCAAAGAAGTTTTTGCCCCGGGCCCCAATTAGGCTAAGTCGGGCCCTGATTATTATTGCTTGATTATTATGTTTGGTGTTTTATTTTTATCCAATAATACTCATATTAACTAACAGATTAATAATAAATAGCCCTACTTTTTTTATTTTGTAACTACCGAAGAGACAATAAACAATTTCTGCACCTTAAGCAAAAATATTATTTATAAATAATTAATCCATAATTTTCTGATTTCCTTTAAATATTTTACATGAGATTTGAAATTTCGTATTTATAAATAATTTTATTTAAATATAGTAAGATATATTTTATGCCTATTTATTTAGACTTTTATAAGCCGGAAAAATTCTATCTTAATTGGGGAGGATATTGATGAGGAATTTTCTGGATAAGGAAGCTGCACTAGCTACATTTTGTGTCGTCAATAAATTTCATGCCAATTCTGAAAGGAAATTGAAAGACAGCACATTGAAATCAAGCAAATGCCATTTTGTACCACAATTTTTCCCCCTCCTATAAACTTGAAAATTCTTCCCTCTCTGGACTTTTCAGGTTTATTGGCATGCATTTTATACACGGGATTTTAATCATATCGTAGTACTAATTTCCCCCCCCCCCGTAAACGTCGAGGAATAGTTAAATTTAAAAGATGATCGAAGTAGTAAAAAAATGTGAACAAAATGGCATACAAATGCCATTTTGTACCATAATTTTTCCCCCTCCTATAAACTTAAAAATTCTTCCCTCTCTGGACTTTTCAGGTTTATTGGCGTGTATTTTATACACGGGATTTTAATCATATCGTAGTACTAATTTTTTTCCCCCGTAAACGTCGAGGAATAGTTAAATTTAAAAGATGATCGAAATAGTAAAAAAATGCAAGGAAGAAAGTCTGGTGAATAAAGAGGATGGAATAAATGAATAGATCATTCTAGACCAGAAAATCTAGATTTTCAGCTAGTAGCCAGTAGCCGGTAGACTCCAAACAGTTAAGTAGCTACTTTTTTCTCGAACCTAATGAGTCAGTGACCGATGTCGATTGATCCTTTTCACTTAAACCTTTTTTTTCTTAACTTGCATTAAATTATCTATATATATTTCACAAAATCATATAAGAAATAATCTACGCTATAAAAAGTTAATTCAACAATAAAACTAATATAAATATGTCATAAAATTTAGTTATAATATACTGACTTTAAAAAAACATAATTTAAAATATTTGGGGAGGCTTAATACATTTAATACGTATACATTACAATTTAAACACATGTGAATTGCTAAAGAATTCTCCCTTCACATGAATCCTTCCTTCACAAATTGATGAATTCTGAAAGATCAAAATTTTGAATGGTGACATTGGACATTTTAATGAAAATTCTGTTTTCCAGAGTTTTTTTTTACATTAATGTATTCTTATCATTTAAAGATTTTCGAAAAAAATAAATAAAACACGATGGGAAAAAGTGTACGGTTGCTTATTTAATTTAAATCGCTACCTTTTTTGTTGACTCGCCTTATGGAGTGTTTATTTTAAGGTCTTGAACAATTCAAACAAGCTCTAACAATTTTTATCGAGTTGTCAAAGACATATGAGATCTCGTTTTTCCGTAAGGTAGATACCTCGAGTTTTGTATCCAATAGCTATCTTCGATTCGTCCAAACTTTTTCAAATTCTGTCCTTTGTGCGCATTCATATCTTTTGATTTCAACTATTCTGATATATTCGAATTTAGCCATTTATGCCACCTATTTAAAATCGGCATGAATTTTCAGGATAACCCAATATGTAAAATAATTGTTAATGAAATTATGTTTCAGTAGCACGAGCACGATAAAAAAAGGTAACCATTAGTATCACTATAAAAATTTTCTTCTCTTCATTTTTTAGGAAAAGTGATTGAAGCTCTCAGTACATTGTTTTTGCTTGCTTTGCTGATTTTCATTGCTAAGGGCTATACAGTCACAAGAGGAAGATTACGCAACAAAACATTGTTTAAAATATTTGCCTTTTTGTTCTTGTATATTCTTGTGTATGCAGTGCTATTCTTATATGAAAAACAAGTAAGTCTTTATTAAATGTTTAAATTAACATTTTAATTAAACCTGGAAGCATGCACCACTTGAAATACATAATAACTAATAATCAATCTGTCGTATAGTGGCAGGAAAAAAATCTTTTTTACAATTTTTCTGTTCTAAATAAGTTAAAGAATAATGCAATGATGTTGTTTAGACAAAAAATTATATCGGTTGAAAAATCATTTAGTGAAAAATAAAAGAAGGTAAAAATGTTAATCAGTTGTTTAGGAAATCAGTTATGTCTGAACAAACTTTAAAATGAGTCACAAAGTTCGTCAAGAGATGGCTCTTCTGACTGGAAAACTATACTTCCGTTAATTTCAACGAAACTGCTTGTTTGGACATCTGTTAATAATGTCTTTATACCACATCCCGCTGAAATTGCTAAAGGCTCTAGTTGACAAATCTTCAACTAATTCTAAAACTCAGTGACATTACCCGTTTTCTCTTCACAGAATTAAAAAAAAAAAAAAATTCTATCTTTTTTCTCTTTTGGACTTGATTTTTAAAATTATCGGTTATTTGTGAGACATCCCGTTATAGTGTTAAAACTTAATACAGTATGTCTAGTTTTTTTAACTTAAATAAATTGCTCTCAATAATTTTTCTTTCCAGTTCTTTGACCCAGGAAAGGTTTTATACATTTATGAAAGTCCAGCTGGTTATGGCATTATTGGATTACGCTTAGTTGGTTGGGCTTGGTTTGTGTATGCTGTCATTTTTACAATGATACACTATCCCGAGAAATCAAACTTCTACACTAAGCTATTCTTACTCTATTCCATATGGTAAGCAAAAATTTTAAATTTCTAACATTTTGTAATCGAAAGGAATGTTTGCATGACACTAATTCTCTAACAGTCTTGAGAGGCAGCGCTACACACTGTGTTTAATATTTTGTAAACATAATCAAAGGCTAAAATTAAAGCGATTGTTGTTAATTTAAGCGCAATGTTCAGACGAATTGAATTAAAATTTCGATTTCAATTGTATTTATCCTTACGTCACAGATTTAAAATACATTGTCGAAAAAGTACCCAAATTAAATTTTTATAGTAGTATAAATAATTTGTGTTAGGTTAAACGCACCACGCTGATAAAGGCGGTGGTTTTGTCTAAGATAGCAGATTAAATACATAAAGGTGGAAAAAAATAAAGACATTTTTAGACAGGGATAGAGCGTTTGCCTCCCAATGAAGTTCGATTCCCAACTATAGCTGATCGTTACGAATTTTGTTCCCTGCTCGTGCCGATCACAGTGATGACATAAAATATTCTCAATGGTTGACGGATCAATCCTCAATGGTCCCGGATTAAGTTAGAATCCCCTTGCCGTCGGGATAATCCTGAAATTTTTTATTGTGTTACGCGAATGTGAGATAATTCTATCAAAAATAAATAGCATGAATAAATAAATAAATAAGGTAAGGTAATAAGGTAAACTAGTTTAAACTAATTTAGCATGCTTAAACATCACAGATTTGATGGTTCCTAAATTATTTCCAAAAATAGTTTTAACATACAAAACAAAGAAAATGAAAATATTTTCAATCGAATGGGAAGTTTACGTGATTTCAAATATTTATTAGATATAAATGGCTAAGAATAGTTATTAAAAAATATGTCTTTAAATTATTATTGTCACAAAATTTATTGTTTTCTAATTATTATCGTATGTATACGGGTTTTTTTTCAAGGAGAAAGAAAGCACTCAAAGTAATACGCAAGAATATTTTTGGAGATTTTGAACACCCTTCTCTTTCTCTTGACACATCTTCTCTTCCCTTCCCCCCCAAAAAAAGCATAACGCAACATTCCTGCAGAATTTTTATTTAATTTTTTTCACTAACTGGCATTAGTTTCGCAACTCAAAAAGTTGAAGCATTCTTTTGTTAGGGATTTTAGATTTTTATGTAAATATTTTTTACATTCTTTATTTCCCTTTTCAACAAATAATTGCAAAACGCAATCTCCATTCTGTTATTAGAGGCTTCAATTGAATTACACGTAGTACTTTACATTTTTTAAGCATATAAATACACTCTATAAGAAAAAAATCGACGCACCAAAAAGGAGTTGTCCGATGGAAACGAAAATTGGTGGATAGGAAGACAATGTACAGAATAGTAAATGATTAAAATTTCAGAACAATTGAATAATTTATTACAGAGTTACAGTAACAAGTTCAATAAGGTGTTGACCTGCCTCTAGCCTGTATACAAGCTGCCACACGGCGTGGCATAGACCGATAAAGCTCCCGGATTGTCACTTGCGGTACTTCCTGCCAAATTCGATCCAATTGTTGAACGAGGTCATCAACATTCCGTGCCAGATGCAATCGCCTTCCCATCATAACCCAGACATGCTCGATGGGAGAGAGATCTGGTGATCTGGCAGGCCAAGGAAGAGTTTGACAAACTAGCAGACAGTTCATAGCAACACGTACTGTGGTCTGGTATTGTCCTGCTGAAAAACCAGCCCAGGGTGCTGCAAAAGGAACGGTAGCAAAACAGGTCTTAGGATGTCGTCGACGTACNTGGGAGAGAGATCTGGTAATCTGGCAGGCCAAGGAAGAGTTTGACAAGCTTGCAGACAGTTCATAGCAACACGTGATGTGGTCTGGCATTGTCCTGCTGAAAAACCAGCCCAGGGTGCTGCAAAAAGAACGGTAACAAAACAGGTCTTAGGATGTCGTCGACGTACCGCAGTGCAGTAAGTGTGCCTCTAATGACGACCAAAGGGGTCCGGCTGTCAAAGGAAATGGCACCCCAGACCATAATGCCTTGTTGAGGGCCGGTGTGGAGGGCACTAGTGAAGGCAGGATCCGCCCCTCTGCCCTGTGCGTCTCCAAACACGTCTTCGATGATCGTCAGGAGACAGTTGAAAGCGGAATTCGTCGCTAAAGACTATACGTCCCCAGTCGGCATCATTCCAGCCTGATCGAGCGTCGATTTTGCTCGTCTTAGTGCGTTCTTGGTGCGTCGATTTTTTTGTTATAGAGTGTATACTCGTTTAAAGACTACTTTTTTAATATGTAAAACTGTTTGTTTTCTTTCTAGGTTCCTCTCAGCTCCAGTCGTTATTCTGATTTCAACTTTTGTTGTGCCAAAGTGGGTTCGAGAGAAACTTCTCAACACTGTGGAACTTTTCATTTCAATATCAGCTCACTTCGTTTTCTTTGTAAGGATGAGAAAATACTCATATAACTTCCATATATATTTAAGAACTATTTTTTTAATAAAATTTAATAATACCATTCATTATTTAATAAATAATATTATAAGGGGTTATGTTTTACGTTTGTCTCTGCTTAAGATTAAAATTTATAATTATTGATAATTTTTTTAGTTAAAAATTAGCAATGAATATTTTGAAACTCTTTTAAAAAGCTTTTCTACATTCCAAAGGTTTTAGCATGATAACTTATTCAAGATAATTATGGTTAAAAATTTTAATACTTTATAAAATAAACTTTTTTTTTAACTATCAATAAAAAGATTAAAGATAATAATGCGATATTGGTTAATTGAGGCTTTTAGTTGGGTTTTGATGAGTTTTTGGTTGGGCATATTATATATATATATATAATATGCCCAGCCAAAGCTTACCACGGCTAGAGAAGGGCTTTGATTCAAAGGCGGGATTTCCTTATGACAGTGTCTTAGAAAATTCACTCCACTATAACGTTCCTGAGGGGCTGGATAGTCTGGTTGGTAGGACACTGGGCCCATGCCCAAGAGTTCGTGAGTTCGCTCCCAGGTCGGCCGAAAACTTCCCGTGTAGTAAATGGTGACTGATGCACGTTAAATCTGTCGAGTCGCAAAGTCCTCCATGTTCCCATAGTAAATCAATACCTCTGGGGGTACTGATCCAGGAGTTTCCTTGTCTTTTGGATTGGTTCGAAATTACAAGGCTACGGAGTTGAACATTAGTAGTCGTAAACCCAAAATTGGGTCGGCTGCTCAACGACGGATATAAAATAAAATATAACGTTCCCGACAATTACAAAAGTCTACGCGCAGTTGAGGAGCATGCTGCGGTGGCAATGTAATTACTACCACCATTTCCTCTTAGATCTAAATCATAGTAATTCAAGCCCATGCTCCGGAACAGTCTTAGAATCATCCACAAGGATGAATCTCAGAGCGTTGTATATTAGTGCAGTGCTAGAAAAACGTTGACAGTCAAATCATATCTGAAAAATATAAGTTTTAATATGCATTGTTTTTTCTGAAACTTTAATTTTTAAAAATTTATTTTCAGGTTTTGACAAGACCCGCAAAAGCAAACAAGAACTTTCCTTATCACGTGAGAACATCTCAAGTACGTATTTTTCACTGTTATAACACCAGTACAGTGTTTTGAGTATTTTATCTATTGTAATAGCCGTTAATAGCGTGGCCAACAAGAGGGTCATGGTCCCAGATATTTAGTTAAAAGAAGATTTAATTGATGACTAAGAACACTAAAGTTTTACTGTTATTTTTATTAGAACGGCATTTTTTAATGGATAAATAGTTATTCAAACAAAATATTTTACGAAGCAAAAATATGATTCTAGAACAAATCCATCAATAAGAAACTGTTTTACTATACAAATTTAATCACACATTTCATTTTAGATCATTAAAATTTAACTATTCTTTGCCTTTAAAAATTTAAGGTTGGAAATAATTAGGTTTTTAACCTAAAATAATTTTCACTGGCATTACATAGAAAGGATTTTAAAATATGGATTTATATATTTCTTTCCAATTTGTGTCTCCCTCCCTTTTTTTTAAAAATAAATTACTTTTTATTTTACCTTCTGCAGTAATTACCCTCCTCTTTTAGGGGACCCAGAATCGTGTTATTTGCCCCGGGCATCCAAGAATCGTTGCATGCCATTTAATACTAGAGTATATTAGGAAATAAGTAATTCTAATATGCAGTCAAGTAATGGCTCTTTATAAGTTGCATACAACTTTATTTCTTCAGCAATACAATTTAAGTTGTAAACACATATCAATGTAAAAAGTGTTAACCTATACTTTTTCAGCTATTATTTAATGTGTTTATTTTTAAAATTTATTATCCCAACTTGAAGATAAAATAATGTGCCAGATTGAGGCAGTGGTGTAGGAAGACATCAGATGTCGATCAGCTGACACTTTTTCACAATGCGCGTCGTGTAATTTTAATGCAGTTACTGAAGCTAAATATTTTTTTAAAGTTTTGTTCTGTTGAAGACTTAACAAACAGAGTTAACATTACAAAAATTAAGTAATATATCAATACAGAAAAATCAGTAATTTTCTTAAATATTCTTATGAAGATAGGATTTATTATTTATTATACATGTTTTCATT
The DNA here is from genome assembly GCF_043381705.1 of Parasteatoda tepidariorum. Classification (NCBI taxonomy): domain Eukaryota; kingdom Metazoa; phylum Arthropoda; class Arachnida; order Araneae; family Theridiidae; genus Parasteatoda; species Parasteatoda tepidariorum. Next base: position 60,666,473 of record NC_092206.1, on the reverse strand, counting down.
TTGCGAATCAGTATGCACTCTGAATCCTAATACTACATTCGTTGATCTGCGTATAGAATTTTTTTCCCCTCCCAGGTTGCAAATTTTATTTATTTACTTTTTTTAAATATACCAACTACGATAAGCTTGTAATTCAGGACCATAAAAATATTATTGCAATACGTATAAAAGCATGTAAGTGTGTTAAATACAATGTAATTAATGAGGAAAATATGAATTAAAAGTTAAAAAACAAGTTAATGATATAGAATGTCAATTCATAATCCGATTAATTTTTTAAATTTTTTTTAAAGATTGTTACACCGTTTTGAAACTAATTAAATTCTACCACTTTAAAAAACTATGTTGACATTTAATCCATTGTTTAAGCGAATATGGTTGCTTACTGTGTAAATTTGATTTAGACTTAAATATTTGAATTTCGCAATTTGAATGAACTAAATTAACCTTCACTAGAAACTCACTTCATTTTAATTATTACTTTTGCTAACTACATTTATTATTGTATAAATAACTCCGAACTGGAATTATGATTTGATCTTAAAAAATAAACACCGGGAATATTTGTTATTTGTCACAAACAAATTGAAACATCAAAACTAAAAATTATTCGATTCAATGATCACAAAATTTTAAATCATATTAAGACAGATCTAGTTTCCGATTATATCACTTAACTTATTCTAATAATTTAGCTCGGATACATTTAAAACTTAACCCACAAACTCATATTCATCATTTTTACTTACATTATTTCTACTTAATTATAGTTACTTTAAAAACTTATCGCCAAAGATATTATTTAGCAATAATACAAAAAAAAATTCCTTATTGATCTAAAGCAGTTATTTAGTATAAATTCATTAAACTACATATTTTGAGAGCGCAGTTTTATGAAGTTTTATTTTAAAGGAATAAAGGAAAATATAACTTATTTATTAAAAAGCGAATATATTTTATTTATCAGCTTTTGGTTGTTAAACGGTATTTATATTTTATCAAATAATTTTTATCAAGTAATATCTTGTGGTTACTTTATATAATAAAGGAACTTCATTTTTAATTTTAAGCCTTTAACTTAAAATTATTATAACCATAATAATAGTAATAAAGAATGATGGTAAAAGTGGGTATATAATAAACGCATTCTATTTGTAAATGCCGTAAATAAAAGAACAAATAAATAACTTACATAAGTATAACTTATTTCTAAGAAGTTCCTTGAAAACTATCTTTGATAAGCTTTATAATTTTCTCAACGTAGAAGTAAAATTATAAGAAAATTGATGTAACTCTTTCATTTCAGTTTTGAGGGTTCATAAAAAATACCATCATTTCTGTCGTAGAAATAAATTATAACATTTTCGACTAATAAGCTGAAGTGACAGTTTAAATTTATTTTTCTAATAGATCATTTCGATGGATTATTAAAAACAACAAAATAAAACAATTCTATGTTACATTTTAATACATAGATTTGTGAAGCTGCTCACTGTAATTAATATAAAGATTTATCAAAATAATCGAAATTAATTTATGAAAAAGTACGATACCGAAATTTTTGAAAGAAAAGGCATTTATTAATTTTCATTAAAACTTACAACATAACAACAGATTGAGACAAGTTTACTTTACAAAATTTTATTAAACACAAAAATACAGAAAATTATGGTTATCTAGAAGATATATTCATGCTGGCTAACCCTGGGAGGTTTTCGCTTTTTTCCTCTCCATGTAATGCTAATGCGGGTTAGTTTTTTAATACTTTAATTAACTATAACTACACTAATTAAAGTTTGCAGTGCAGAAATTTCTACTCAGAAAACTCTTCTCCATGAAGGGCAAAGGAGGGTCAGGGAAGAGAAATTAAAATAACACATTAATGACATACTTTGTTCTATCGATATAAAAGAGCGAAAAATTGTGAATAAAAATTGCATTACACATTTTTAATATGAATTCGAAAAATTTCTCGTTATAAAATGCATAAGATATTGCATAATTACTACTCTTAATATATATTTTTAGAATATTGCGAAAAAAAGTTTTAAAAAGTGTATTAATTAGGAATTACAGATTAATATTAAAGCAATTAAAAAAAACTAATAGTTTCAAAATCTAGAGAATCAACTAAGGAATCAGGACTGAAAACATCAAAACCAGTTTGACTGTCTGAAGTAACAAGGCGAAGCATAACTCTAAGTATTAAAACTTATTTTTATTTTTTAATTTATCGTGATGAAATTTTGTGGTGTTTATAATAATCACATTTCTCATTCTTTCTATTTCATCTGGCAATCAAACTAGTTTCAATATTTTCAGTGTTGCTTTCCTTAGCATCGATTAATTATATTTTGATACCGTTTGTATTTTTCTCTCGTGAATATTAATTATGTCCACTGTTCTTTTACTTCCTTTTTTTTAAAAAAAGAATTTTACAATACATGCGCATATTTTCATATTTTTCTTCGTTTACTGATTTAAATAAAAGTTTCATAATACTTTAGTGTTCTTGTGTATTTACATTAAAGCCCTAAAAACAGGGCTAAGTGCTTGTTCATGTTTGGATGATGTGTGGTCTTGTGTACTAGCTATTTTTTTTCCCTTACCGTGGAGAAACAAACTATCCCAGCTGTTGGAGTAATTAAAATTATTTATGGAATGGAAAAATTGCAACCTTTTCAATTTTTTTAATGTATATGTTTTTTTAAACTTACAAATGAGTGTACGATATATTTTTTAAAAAAAAAGGAAAACTGCAGTTTTATGATGCCTATAGTATATTGGAAGATCTTTACGTCATTGTCTCGATTTGAATTAATCTCACTTGATTCGGAAGCTAAATGTTTTAATTTTGAAACATCTTTAAAAAACAAGGGAAAAAGTTTTTTAAAAAAGGGGAATAATGTATTTAAAAAATAAATTCCACTCTCAAAATGAATAAAAACAAGAAAACTATTACTACTAAGTAAATAAAATGCATATAGAATGAACGAATTATTAGCGAATATAATTTTCATAATAAATTACAAGCTTATAAATAAAAAGTAAGCTATCGGTTTTTAAAACGCTTTCCATATCATTTCTTCAAAAGGACAGAGAGAGAAAAAGATTTTCAAAAAGAGTTGAACAAAGTAAAGTATTTGGCAAGGAGGGAGCAAGACCACCTACAGAGTATATTAGACCTCAATCGTCTTTTGGAGAATGAACTTGGGGGTGGAAGTTGCCTTCCTCCCTTACTCAAAGGTAGAAAGTGACTTGAATTTCAAAGGCAATATTACAAAAATTAATAAAGGATAAAAAAAATTGACCTACATTTTCGTGGTACATAACGAAAATTCATGTAAAATATACATTAAGAATTTGAGAATTTTATTGGTCCATTTAAAGTAGAATGATCAAACCTCATTCAGTAGGAATGTATCTAAAGTTCGTAAAATTCATGAATTGTATTTTGTTTTTGTCAAGAGTCCCGCAGTGGATTGATCGTTAAGACACGGTTCCCAGCAGATCACCGAAGTCAAGCATCACTGGCTACGGTCAGTGTGCGGGTGGGTGACCACTTGGATCAGTCTGCGTAGGGACCGAGGGTGTGCGGTATTGGTCTTCGTTAAACTGTGCTACCGTAAAGTGCTGGACTTCGCACGCAGGTCGTCGGGCTACTGAAGCGTGCCATCCCCTCCGCAGAGGATCAAAATTGTGATGGCATGCCTTCGGATCATCCTCCGGGATGTTTCCCAGACCGTCGCCAATAGCCCATTGTGCAGCTCTAGTGCGACGCAAATTAACAACAACAACAGGAAAGATTGAAAAAATTATTATTATTTTTTTTTTAATTGATCACTCCGATTCCTACACAAGAAAAATCGATTCAAAGTATGACAAGCCCGCCATAGACTTTACATGTTAAAAGCAGAATTGAGGAGTCTGCTTGGTTCGACACTTTTCTCCCGGCAACCACGATTGGGGAAACGACTTTCTGATCATATGAGCTCGCCCCGTGCTCTTTGCTTGCCAAGATTTTACATATATTTTTTTGATTACTGTTGGCAATAGATTTTGAATTTGATTAATTGATTATAGAACAAAATATTTGTTTGCTTTTCTTTGCCTTGTTTTTTATGCGTTGTTCTGTGTTAATTTTCAATTTTTTCTTTCTAAAGATATTTTTGGGAGTTCTTTTTTGAACTTTTTTAGATTATTTTGAAAGTGGATTAAGTTTCGTACTTATTTTAAACTACTTATTTCTGTTATCATGTATTTGATTAGTTCAAGGTGGAGAAAACCCAAGGGGAGAATGACTAAACGGCGACGCGCCTCATCGTTGAATGCTAAAAAACGATGGGGGAAAAATAATTCTAATAGTGATACAGTAAACGATATAAATACAGCTACATCATCTGAATCAACCACAGCTATAGGATTATTAGATTCTAATAATGAAAATGTACCTGTTAGAGATCCTAACGTTGAGGTAACTAATTATAACATCGTCAGCACAGCTGGTCTTCTCTTATGAAGAATATCAATTGTAATAAATGTGGCAAAAATGCTCTTACTGTTGAAGAACATACAAATTTTGGTTTTGCTAAAAAATTAGAATTAGTATGCAAAAATTGTTCTAAAAGCTTTGGATCAACGTACTCCAGTGAAAGAGAGAGTTCTAGCAAAACTTATGATGTAAATTGCAAGCTAGTGTCTGCTTTCTTGGAGATTGGAAAAGGATTTAAAATGAACTTATATAATTCCTGATTTATTTAATTTCTCGATTGTCTTAATGATTTTTTTTTCAATTTTTGTCAAAGATTATGAAATGGCATTTTTTAAAAGAGAATATAATATTTCTAGAAACAATGTTCTGAACAAATTATGCAAAGGACAAACCTTTATAAAATATTGTATTGTAGTATTTCTTATACTGTTTCCCCTGTTTTTCAAATCAAAATAAAATAACTAAGTTTTTTAGTAAAGGGATAAGTTTCCTTAATAACCATTTTCAACTTTTATAGCAGTTCTTTTAAGTTTTAATCTCGAAATAAACCATGATTCGTCTTATTTTAGTCATCTTCATTCATGCTCCAAAAATAAATTTATAACTGGATTAGATGTAGCATAATGACTGCAAATTTAGTTGTTGGACGATTATCTATAATCCTAATTTAAGATTCTTAATAACATAACAATGACAAATCTTAGATATTTTAAAAATAGTCTTCTGTAGGTTATAAAGTTCACAATTATCTAAATATACTTTTTTTGTAGAGTCGAAATTCAGCCGAAAGAAGGTTGATTATTTAGGGTTCCATAGCTGAAAAAAATTTGGGTATAGCTGCATTAGAAGACACTATACTGGTAACACTTTTCCTGGCAAATTATGTTTCCCCACCATTGATATATAAAAGTTAATATTATTTTAAAAATGAAAGAAAATTGAGTTCAGGTAAGACCATGAACGAGAGTAAACCCTGAAGTTTCTAACGCCGAAAAAATATTTTCAAAATATCACACTGCAAATAATTTATTTTGGGAATACTTTTCCACTGCGAGTTACTGCAATCATTTGTTTACATTTTGAAAACAATTTTTTAGTATTTGAAACTTTAATAGATTACTTTAGGTCTACCTAAACTTAGTTTTTCTATATTTTAAATTATTTAGGCAGGTAAAAAAGAATTTGTCTTAACTTGTCTCCTGCATTATAGTGTCCTTTTGAAAGTGGTCACAAATTACTTAAATCACTACTTGTTCTAAAATCCATAGTTGATAAATGAATTTTTAGATTTCTTTTTTTTTGTACAAAAATATTTTAATTACATTATTTAATATAATAAATAGCTGTATTAAATCATAATACAATTATTTCTCGCATATTTGGATAGTTTTTTTTCTTTTCTTCACAGATTGGTGTAATGCTACAATCTAATGGCAGGACTCCAATTGGAGATAATTCATTAGACAAATTTGCCCATCATCCATATGCCCTTACATCGCCAAACCCCACACCTAATTATGCAGCTATATTTGGAATCGCTGCTGCTGCTACAGAGATAGTAAGATATACTTTTGTTGCATTTATGTTCATCAGAATTAATTCTTTTATTAAAGAAAAATATTTTTTTTTGCTCAAAAAAGGCAGAAGAATTAAAAAATAAATAATACAAGTAGGTGGAAATATATAGTTTACTACATTCAGCTCTTAAAAAAATATTATACTCATAAATTATGAAATTAGTTGTGAAGTTCGTCAACAGATGGAAGTGCTGAATGAAAAAACTATAAAAAATTGTCTTCTGCTTTTGCGGATGTTAATTCTGATCGAAATATTTGCATGAGAAATAGTTAGGCTGTCCTTAGGATTCAGCATGTTTTTGTTGCAAATAGTGGTATAGATATATCGATGGATGTAAACATAACAAACTTTTTAACTTGGTAAGAAAATATTGAGTTTTCTAAGAACGTGGTTGAATTAGTGATGTAACGAATAGTGATGGGGCCGAATATTCGATGGCTGAATACTTACTTTTTAAAAATTTCTCTTTTGATTGTAATTTTGTAATTAAAGTAATTTTCAAATTTTAAATTAAAAATGAAATAAATATTAACAAAATTGCTTTTTTAATCTTTGTATATTTAAAATTTTTTTTAACAACTTGATTTATTTTTTGTAATAATTTAAATATCTTGATGCCAATAACAAGGCAATATGGCTTTTATAAATCTAAATAATTAATGATAGCATATTTTAGTTATAGTTATACTTGTAATTTATATGCTATTTTATTTAAAATAAAAACTCATTACTACTGTTAAATGTATTCTTAACTTTCTTTTTTGTCAGAAAAATTATTAAAACCCAGAAAATTAAGAACTTTTTAAAAAGTTTCACTTTTGAAATTTTAATTTTGTAATTAAATAATTTTCAAATTTTAAATAAAATATGAAATAAATATTAACAAATTTGCTTTTTTAAACTTTCTATATTTAAAAAAAAATTTAACAGCTTGATGTATTTTTTGCTCTTGCAAGTACAGTATACAGTGAGCGTTTATTTTCTGAAGCTAATAATATATATGAAACCAAACGAAACAGACTTCTTCCTATAAATGCTGAAAAAATATTGTTCTTGCATCATAATTTTAGACTTTACAATGATAAATGATTTTTTTATACCTGTAAACCATATATCTCAAGTAGCTTGTTTTTCTAAGTATCAAGAGATCCATTAAATGGATAATTAATGTTTTACATTTATAATAAATAATTATATAATCATATATTTCTAGTGCATATTATTGATAAATAGATATTATTAAGGGAATCACAAATAAATTTTAATTGCCGATTCAGATAGTATTCACACTTCTATTTAACAAACTATATATATTTGTATTTTAATGTAAAAGATTCCAATGCTTGTTTAAATACATATGATGATAAATTTGAAACAAGTAAACGTTTTTATTTACGTAACATTATTAAATACACTTATGTATTATACAACTAAATTGAGTAAATGTTAGATTTTCTAATAATTAATGCAATGAAATGTAACTCTGCAATATTCATGATTAAATATATTTAAAAGCACATTTAAAAAAATATCTTTCTTTATTATTATGAATTTATTCAACTAAATATCTAATAATATTCATATTCAGCCGAATAACTTAATTATTCGGCCGAATAACTTAATTATTCAGCCGAATAACTTCAGTAATCGGCTAGGCAGAATATTCGGCAAAAGGGGCGAATATTCGTTACATCCCTAAGAGAAACCAGTGCAGTACATAATAATGGAGTCATTAATTTTCAACTATGGACGTGAGTTGCGTTACCACAAATCGGTTTATAAGTAAAATTTAATAGTTTTTTTAAAAATGAACTATTTAATACATTTCTTAAGTTCGTTTAGTTAAAAAAATATAGTTATTATTTTATGATATCCTTCTAATTTTTTTTTTTACAGCCACCATATGTGAATGGTACAAGACCAACGGCACCTTCTGCAGCACAAATTAATAATCAAAATGAAGCAACAACTACAACATAACCTAAAGCATTTTCCATCAGGACTAAAAATTTCTTTAGTTCAACTTTTTGAGGGACTTGATGCAAGAAAAGGGAGTATTGATCCAAAAAATCATTGACAAGAGCTTAATAAAATTTAAAAAAAAAAAAATCGGTAAGTTTTTGCTACACTATTCAACTTGCACTCCAGGATTGGTGTTACATTTGTGCCTGGCTCTTACACTTTAAAAAGATATACAACCAAGAATGCATTATTATTGTAATTATTGTTTTGGAGAATTTAGACTTACCCGATTTTTGCACTTGGTCCCTCAATTTCAAAAAAATTGTACATATGAATGTTATGATTTTTAGTTATCATTCTAGCCTTCAGGTGTTGATTGTATTTCACTCTATTTTGTAAATAGTATTCCCAATTGAATATTAAACTTTATTGTTGTTAATATGTTTAATCACCATTTTCCTTTAGGTGAGATTCAAACCATTCTAAGTTTGAAAAAATTGCATTTAGTTATGAATGGTGGTTCTTTTTTTTTTTTTTTCTTCATATTTTTTTTCCCTAGCAGCAGTCTATTGAATTATAACCTTATTAAAGTTATAGGAACATTCAAACTTCTATTATAAAATTGATCATATTAATTTTAATATTAGGATCCTAAACTTTTTTTTTTTGTTTAAAAAAAATGGGAAAATACAGAAAAATGAGTTTAAAATTTAACCAAATTAAAAACCCCATTTCATGGAGCATTTCTCTAAAACTTACAATAAGTAACGTAAAAAATATTATAAATTTGAAGATTTAAATATTTTTTTTTTGAACTAAAGTTCTTTTTTTAAGCTTTGTTTAATAATAATTGTCCTTGTTTGGACATAATTTTTAAAGCTAATTATCACACATTTAAACAAATTTGCTAAGTGAATAAATATTTTATCAAACTAATGTACAGAAATTTAAATCCATGGGATTTTTGTTTTGTTTTGTAAGTCAAAGAAAACTTTCTAACTCATCTTTGGATTGTTATAATAATGCAGAGCTGCAGTGGGTCAGGGTTAGAGTGTTCGCCTCCCAATGAGGTGAGCCAGGTTCAAATCTTAGCACTAGCTGGTTCATAAAAATTCTACTTCGGGGCTCAAACAGACGACAATGCTGACATAAAATATCCCAAGTGGTAGACTGATCATGGGTTAGAACCCCCTTGCCGTTGGCTAAGTGTGGAAGGTTTTCCTCTCCATGTAACATAAATGTGGTTTAGATCCATTAAAAAAAACCTCCATAAAGGCTAGTATGTCCTAGTACTTGATCCAGAAGTTCCTTTTTCTTCTGGGTTGGGTTCAAAATTACGAGGCCATTGAGTTGAGCATTGATAGTCACAAACTCAGAATCATGTCGGGTGTTCAATGCCGGTTATTATAGAAAATAAAGCAGAGCGCAATGAGGAACCTGCATGCTTTTTTTTTATGTTTTAAAATGAAACATCATGCCATTTTATAAAGATAGACACCAATTTAAGACCGGTGCGATAACTAGTTATTTTGTTATTAATAGTTGAAATCGCTCGATTAGCCCCGCCCCCTAAATCGCTGCTAGGTTTCCCATCTGCTCTGATGACGTCACGATACAGTACAACCACAACTCCCATCATGTGAAACGGACGGTGAAAGCATATGCCGCTCCGAGTATAAATTTTAAAAATTAGCGCCAAGCAAAAACTACAAGTGTTGCATTGTATCATGTGCAATAGTTCTACATTAAACACGCCAAATAAATTATTTTTTAGTGTACCAAAAGATGAAAAAAGACAAATTTGGTGCAAAGCCATCAAACGCGATGAAAAAAAATACTCGCAAATTGTCTGCAACTACTGCATTATACTGTTGCTAAGACCATTTTACAGTAACTTACTTAATTATAATTTAATTCTATAAGATTGTTTCTCTGATTGATAAGCTTCTCTGAATGAATAATTCATTATACTGAATTTTAAAATGTTTTTGAAATGCTGTTCAGATCACTTTCTTTCTTTTTTTCTTTATTCTTTAAAATGAAAGAATTTTATTCTGACAGAACAGTTGTGTACAGGTTCTTTTTTTTAAAGTTAAAAAATAATTTTATTTGGAAGAAAAAATTATGAAAGTTAAAATAAAAAATGATAGGTGTTTAGCATTATTTACATTTCTTCAAAAAAAATTTAATCAAATATTTTAGAAGTTAATAATAAAAAAGAATTTTTTAAAACATTTTATTTACCTAAAAACTTATAATTCCAGGTCATATACCATTCATTCCATTCCCTCTAATTGGGATCAACTTATTAAATAAAAAACTTTCAAAACAGTTCAGACTTTTATGTATAGACAAATATAAATAAAAATGAATCAGTATAAATAAATAAAAATGAATTTATTTCAAAAGTTGTTAAAAAAAATGTAGTTTCGATATTTATTTTTTCATTCCTCAATTTTATTTCATTATGCTGAAAGGTGCTCACAAAAATTTTCTCAAGGAGGAGGATGCAACTGATATACACTACATATATATTTAAACTATATATAAATAATATAAGCATGAAAGAAAAACAATTTTTAAAAAATGCGGTTCAAATTAAAAGGCCTTTGTAACACATTTTTAGATAGGAAGCTTTGGTTTAACTCCTCCCGTTCGCTGAGATACTGTATCCTGTCGTCATAGCAAACCACGCCTCATTTTGTGTCACGTGATGTTAGTTTCGTTTTGGGCTAATTTTAAGTTAAGTTTTTTTTAATATTCGGGTCAGTTTTTTAAATTCTGAATTGATTTTAGGGAGTTTCAAGATATAAACTATTCAAAATAATCAACATTCTGCGATTGCCCGAAGCATGCAGGTTCCTAATTTATAAAAGAACAGAACAGTGTGACATCTCATATGTAGCTTTGAAGTTAAAAGAGTTTTATCAATGTCAAGATACAGAATATGAAGCTAAAAATTCATTTTTCATTCTGTATCAGTACACTAATGATCAACTGTCTTTGTTAATTAGATACTTTGACATAATGTGTTCTTTATTGTATATAGAATCTAATCTTTGATGCAATGATGATCTTACAAATGCATATTCATTTAATTTTATAAATAAGGTTATAATTGAAGCCACAAAATTTTGTTCGGAAAAACAGCAGGAACAATATTGAACTTGAGTTTTAAGAAGATAGCTTATAAAATTAAAAATATGTATTTATCAATTAAGTTTACAGTGTACAAATTGTAGTCAAAATGACAAGTCCAGTCAAATTATGTTAACTAAGCTAAAGTAAAATGCTTTAAAGACTTTTTAATTTCTTAACATAATTGATACTTGTCAATTATAGTGTTTCTCCCTGATTACACTATTTCCCTATCTAATAACATGGAAAACCTGGTTTTGGTATGTGGAGAAGACTGCAGGTTAAAATACGACTTTTTAAGTAAATAATCCTCAGGGGGTAAATGAAATTAATATCCAATTTAAACAAATTAAATTACAATATAATTTATTCAAAAACATTAAATAATTACAAATTTTTATGGTTTTAAATCTCACCCAATTTTAATGAAAATTTGAAAAGTGGATTTATGGTTATTAAATTTCTTGTTATCATTTTGGGGAAAAATTCTGCTTTTATAATTTAATTATTCTTTTCTCAAACCAAATAGAATATCATAATTTATAAAGTGAATAAGTGTGGTTTTGAAATTTGTGGTTATGAATATTTAGTGGATATGGGTAAACAGAGCCCAGAATCTCCTGCCATTTGAAATTATGGCTGAAGGAATTATTCAAGATAACTCAATCACACATAAAATAATTTATTAAACAGGACAAGCAAACCTTACAGACAGAAGAAAGTACAACATTGTGTAGAAATAAACAATATGCAAATATAAAGCTTTGGAAGCACATTTAATAAATCCTGAGACAACAGAGACAATAAGTGTAAATACATAGAAACCAGTAAATTATTTACAATATATTTAATTCAGAACAATTAAAATTTAGTAAACATCATGTTTTTAATAAAGAATCACAGGATTGAAGTATAAGGCATCAGAAGCTCTACTCTTATTTTATCACATAGGTTTCCCCCTCGGAATCTGCAGATTCCGACAAAAATTTAATTTAAACTGCAATATAAAAGTATTTAATAAATATAAAAGCATTGGTTCCTTTTCACCATAATAAATAAATTTAGAACAAGTTCAACAAAGGGTGATGAGGAAAATAGATTTTTGGACGGAACTGAAGATGTAAGGCATAACAATTCATCTGACTGGAGTCATTGGAAGGTAAGGAGATTGAGGAAGAGAAGTAACAGGAGCTGGAGAAGAAGATAAAACGTCTCCATTGAAATATGGCTGATTATTTTGAAATTCTTCCAAAGTTTCTGTGAACTTTGACCATTCATCAGGCTTTGGATTTGATAGTTGCTAAAAAGAGATGTTTTGAATAAGCTTAGGCAAATATCTGTGTTTTGTAATTACATCTATCCCAGAAATGTTTTGCAACTGTTGTACGTTAAATATGATCATTTCATTTAAAGGTTTAAAAATATTGAAAAATGGTTGTTTTATTCGAAATAAGTAAATTCCTAAAAAATTTCAAGGTGTAGTGTAGAATTAAAAGCAATCATTGCTAAACATTCAAAACAAACTTAAATAAAACTATCTTGTTTTCTCTCATTACTTACAATACAAACAACGATTTATGGTTTTTATACAATACAATATTTAAATGTGTATATCTTTTGAATACAAAATTTAAAAGTGTTGTAAATCATAATAGAGTAAATGAGAATGTGTTTTTGCAAAATTAATACCAAAAATCATACAATGATAATAGAGAAAAAGCAAAAAAAAATTTTTTTAATTGAACTTGGTTAAAAAAAAAGGGAATAGTTAAGTACGTAACTTTTATAATATAATAAGGTAAATTACCTGAGACATTTTTCCCAATATAAAGCTTTTAAACATTATTAATAAAAAGAAATTATTTTAAACACTCTTTTTTTTTGCATAATGCAAAACTCTTTTTTGCAATAGAAAATTAAATACTGAGTTAAGGATAATTTAAAAAAAAAATATTATGAATTATTTAAATAAAAATTTCCATTTAATAAACAACAAAGCATTATGGCTTTTTTAAAAAAAAATTGTATTTTAATCATAAATAGAAAAACAGTTTGTAAACAATAGCGAAATACACCGAAATGGAATAGTTACCTCTCCCACATCATACAGCCAAATTTTTCCTAAAGCATCACCAACTGCAACATGTTGTCCAGAATGAGTCCACGATACCCTGTTTAATGCTGGGCATCCATCGATTTGAACGCCAACTGTAGGCAGCTTTTGAATAAATAAATGCAAATTAAATAATATATAAACTATACTTTTTAAAAAAAATTCTAAACAGTAAACTTCCATGAAAATTTTCCTGCAAAACAACTAAATATATAATATATTTAAATTCAGACTAAATGTGCAACACATACACAACTAGAATATTTTTAACTATTTTTGTAAAATATGCTCATGCATTGTGACATTTATTTAAGTCACATTATTTATGCTTGCAATTACATAAATAAAGAAATAACATATAGCTTAAACAAGTTACAATTATTACTAATTGAAGGTAAATTTTTTTATTTTTTTAACACATGATATTTTTAATTAAGAGATGTTGGCATGTCATTAAATACAGTAGTGGTGTCAAACTAATGTATAAGAATGTGATATACAAACAAACTTATTTTGGGGGTGTTCAAATATTTTTATGATGGGGGTGGTTAGTGGAGGTAGCATCATTTTAGTATCATGAATATTTTGGCCATATGAGATGCATCCTAATTTTCTTATGAAGGAGGGATATTTATCCTAGAAAAATGAGCAAATTCATTTGAGAAAAATTGATTCAGTATTTAGAGAATATGGCCATATTTAGAAATAATGAAAGAAGTCCCTCAGAGTTATCAAGAGAATCATTCTCTTAACATCAAGAATTTCTGTAAAGATAAAAATTTAACGGTTGAGGCTGAGAGGTCGAAGCCCCCAAGTCTCCATTCAAAATTAAAAGTGAACTGTTCCCAACGGATAGTCAGGAGCATGGGAAGAGATAAAATAGCCAGAAATAAAGTCAAGCGCCTGTAATCAATATTAAATTTGAAAATAATTTGGCAAAAGCTAATTGCCAAAAAAACTGTGAGAATTAATATAACCGTGTAACTGAAACATTTTTGTGGCAAGAAAGAATAAACAGTTATAAATAGATTTTGTTGCGACTGTGAATTAATGAGTTAAAAAGATAGCTGTTACATCGAGTGTTAATAAAATATTTATATTTGCTTTTTATAAAATTAAATAATTGGTTTCATTTAATTAAGACTCGATTAAGAATGATTTAAAAAATAAATTTAAGAAATTTTAAAAGCTAGGAAATATGTAATGCCTATTGTGGCATCACAATTATATATGCCCAGCCGTCTGTCCTGGCCAAATTTACCACCGTTTAGCGGTACCTTCACAAATTCAACTTTAAAAAAACGGTAGTTTCAGAAAATACTTTTCTTAAAATTTTATTTTTGTATCCCTTCAGAAATGATAAATCCATATTTTTTGTTGATTTTTTAATATAATTTTTAATTTTCACAAATTATGTCTAAATTTTCACAAAATAGGTACCTCTCAGAAAAACCTAGACAGACCCATGATGCCTATTTTTGGCAATTTTGGACTGCCCCTCTCCTCTTATCAGTATGAATAAGCAAATAACAAACCCCCTCCTATGCTTTCTTACGAAAGTTGCAACAGTCTCCCGTTGGTTTTTGTTTTAACTTTGACATTTATTCTAGTAATCTAGTTTTAGGAATAAATTCAAATAGATGAAACTGTGAATAAAATAAATTAAACGTTTTATTTAATAAAATTTTGAGCAGAATATATTTTAGAAATCTTTTGTGTTCATATCTCTACCAATAAAACTCTTCAAAGAAATTTTTTCTTTCCCTGAATTCACTTTTATTCCATACTTAAAATGTTTCCACTTGCAATTTTTGTTGCATTTTTCATTTTGCTATTTAAGAAAATTTTAAAAATAAGGGGACTTTAATGCCTTGTGTAAGCATTGCTCATACCCTCTTATCAACAAAAATAAGCAAATCACAAACTCAAGCTGCCATAAGGTGCTTAAATAATATTTGAACATCTTCAAGTATTTATAAAATATTCCAAGAACACAATTGCATAAATAATTATATATTGCATTTAAAAGCTCAGATAGAAACAAATAACTAATGCGAGTAATTAAAGACTATTGTTAATTGATTAAGCATCAAAACCCATGAACAGCACTATAAATTTGTGTAAATTATAATAATAATAAAAAAAAACTTAAAAGTAAGCAATATTGTTTATATACCTCAGAGTCGCAATTTAAATTCCAAAGATCCAGATTACCCAAACCATCGACACAAGCAAATAATGCTGGATGCACCGGTGACCAGCTGACATCAAACACATAATCAGAATTGTGTTCAAATGAGTACAGAGGTTGACTTTTCTAAAAATAAAAAAAGCACAGCAGTTTGCAATAATATTTAATATCAAGTTTAAAATTTATAATTTTACTATAAAACCGAAGTGTCTACTTTAAAAAAAAAATTAATTTAAATATATATTTATTTTACATAAATAGAAACAGGAACAAAGACTTACACACTCAGACAGAGAATAAACAGAGAAACCAACACTAAAAATATTAGCTGTATAATAAATAACAAGTCTTACAATATACATACTAAACTTTTTAATGGAATATAAAGGTTTTTATTTTTTTCAAAAGTAGGGGGCTCTCTCCGCAATTGCTTGCTATGAAACAATTCACTTATTGTTAAAATAAGGGACTAAAAGGGCACTTTTCTTACGATTGCTTTTCTATTATAATTAGATTAAAGATATATCTCCATTATATACTTATATCTACGGTTGCTAGCAATAATACATTTAATTTATAGTAATTAGAACAAAGGAAATTAGAAAGTTTTTCTTTTACATGGAAAAACTGTCTAATGTAAACTACTTAATAACTTTAAAAAAAAATATTTGAAACTTGTTTAAAATATAGCTCATTTTCAGACAAAAAGTACACAGCTATAAAAAAAAATTATAATTCATCTGCAAATAGTTTTTGTTAACTGAATAACATAGGAGAAAAAATTCAACCATTAACAACTATTGATCACATCAAATACCATTTGATATCAGAATATTCTTAAAACATTTCTCTAGAAATGCACTAAATTCACACAACTTTTGTCAAATAGTTTTTGAGTTAGAAGAGTGAGAGGTGAAATTGCCTAAAATTTTCTTATAAAGCAGTAACAGGGTTCCCACTCTATGATGAGATTGAAATTCCAGGACTTTTCAAGGACCTCAACAAAATTTTCAAGGACCTTAATCTAAGACCAATTTAAAAAATTATTCTCTTCTACTTTACTAGAAGCAACAATGCTCATTGTGGCAATAATTAATTTCAAATATAATACCTAAATGCTTTGCCTATATAGAGAGAAGAAGGTATATGTATTATGGACTAAAATTTATATTTTTTTTAAAAACAACCCTACTGGTTTTACATATTAATTCACAAAATCATTTTCAGCACAATCTATAACTAATGGTAGTGAGGTGTTAATGGTGAAATCCTTTAATCCTGTGTATTTCCATGTGAAGGCTGCATGAAAGACAGAGCTAAATCTTAGGTATTCCATATTCCATGACTATTCCATAACCCCCTCCTCTCCTCTATTAAACATCGTTTCTGAAATTATTCATCCATAATTTACACAACCTTCTCTAAATGTTATGCAGCAACAATTCTTTCTGAAAATAAAAATTAGAAGGAACATATCCCATTTTCACCATGTTTAAAAGCATTATTCGTTATGTGTAATCCACAACTGCCAATGAATATGACCTGGTGGGAATATTTCTCTTTTAATTCACACTGAAGCTTCTAATAGAATTTCCAATTGACATAGGGTCCATCCATGGATAATTGAAGTATTTTAGAGAGCTTTTAACCATCATCCATGCATTTGTAAAAAGAGGACAAAATATTTTCTGCAGTTCCATGACCCATAAATTGGGAGGTAAGATACTTAGTGCAAACTTTATTATCAATTCCTTACCATAATGTCCATCTGCTTAGATTGTAGAGACTGATTTAACGTCTCATCAAAGAGTACAGTGTAGCAATCAACATTCTTCAGCTCATTTATAAGAATCCCTTTGAAGTATAGTGCCAATCCAAAGGAGCCCAAATAGGCTCACTTTGTGGCACTACAAAAAAATTGTCTCGCTATACAGCTATCAGCAAACATTTTGGAGAACAATTTACTAATCCCTTCACAGGAGTTACATGAATAATTACTAGTGATGCACTTCAGACTCCAGAGAATTTCAGCATCAAGCACATTCCTTTTGACCAGATAAGAAGACAATGTTACCTCGGCCACTAAAGTTTCTGTTTCACATGGGGCACACGATGTTGAAGGAGTATTTACACCAGATGAATTAGATGTTGATGTCTTTGGAAAAAGAGAACTCAGGGCATGAGACTGCTTTTTTGTTTTACCTTTCTTTCATGTGTGATTTCAGAGCAGATTCTTCCATTTTCGCGATATCGATCTCCTTCATGCATAATCGGCACTTGGCTCTGAACTTCTTTTCGGGCATCGATAAAATCCATTCTTTATAAGCTTGATTATCCATCCATTGGGGATTAAAATAGCACTTCCCAGGCACAACTAGTCTAAACTACATAACACAAATACGAAGCCGTGCCTTTGCGAATAGGCTTTACAATAAAGTTTTGAAATGACGCAAACGTAAGGACAAGTGCGGATGGTAAAAGGGCAAATTTATTGAAAACTACAAGGTACATATTGTTACGAAATTCGAGAATATTCCAGTTCCGATAAGAAAAAAGAAGATTTAAGCATATGCGACAGAAGATGAAGTGGAGTCTCGCCCCGAACGCATTGATTGTCTGCTGTGCTCCGCGCGCTTGGCAGACACCAAGACGCTAGGCCCGGTTAGAAACGGTGGCGTTAAAAACCACGTGAGAGAGCTCGGGAACAAAACAGAAAGAACAAGAAAGATCCGCGGGTGTTTTATAAAAAGGGCCACCGGCAGTATTGGACAAATTCAAGGACCTAAGACGTTTTTCAAGCACTTTCAAGGACCTAAATTTAGCAACAAAAAAATTCAAGGACCGTTGGAACCCTGAGTAATGTTTTTTTTCTTAATATAGAGATATATAACTATATGAAAGTACCAGACCTTGATTTACAAAGTTTAGCTTTTTTATATCAAACACATACATAAATTAATGTGGAAAAATGCACCCACTATGCAAAGTGTTACAAAATGTACAGGGTATTATTACTGATGTGAGAAAAACAGTTCATGAAACATCAAGCAAGTTGAAAAAATTAAAAGAATGCATTCGAAAAATTTAAATAAATGTTGTTGTTGTAGTTCATTTACATCGCACTGGAGCTACACAATAGGCGACGGTCTGGGAAACATCCCCGAGGATGATCCGAAGACATGCCATCACAATTTTGATCATCTGCAGAAGGGATGGCACCCTTAAATTTCGTCAACTTAAATTAATTTTTAAAATCATTCAAACACACTTCAGCAGATCAGTGAAAATGTGCACAGATAAGTGCTTTCTTTATAGTTGCTGGTTCTTTGGAACGATAACTAAATTTTCTTACTTTCTACATACGTTTAGTATTAAACATTACCCTAAGATTCCATAGCTTTACAGTCCAATCAAATGAAGATGTCAAGAATAAATCAGGGAACTCCATAGATCCTCTACTTTTATGAGTGCTAATGGCAGTGACAGGCCCTTGATGACTTTCAAATGAATCAACAATTCCACTTTTGCTTCCATGGCGACAAGCTGTACACATACATAATTAAAATAACTTAGATAATGAAGATAAACACACAAGATGAACAGAAATCTATTTCGTTTTAATTAATGGCAACTATTTATCAAAAGTTTATGCTGAATTTTTTAAAAAAAGTAAATAATAAAAATGCAATCCCTCTCTCTATGCATATATAATACTAAGCACATATACTTGACAAGCTAAAACAGAAAATATGCATGAATTTAAAGTTAAAAAATAAAATACAATTATACAGTTAATACAATCAAATGAAACTGTTTATAAGAGAGTATACCAGTCAAATTTAAATATATTATAAATTGAAATAAACTACATTGCAAAATAAAAATAATGGTAATCCCAAAAACCTCTGTACTGATCTCCAACACTATGGAAAAATCATAAAATTTAATTGTACAGCAAACACTAAAATATTTGTAATTAAATGTTATGATTGGTTGGTTATTAAGTTTTAAAATTGAAGAATGTCTAAGTATTGCAATACATGATAAATAAACTGCACTTCAAAAGAAAGTTAACAAAACTTAGTCCTCAAAGATGAAATTTGACTAATAAAAATGAAGACGGGCTATACTTTATGCAACATATAAATAAAACTAAGCAACATGAATAAAGCATAAATAATGGCACAAAAACATACTATAGTAAGAATACACAATAATTTTGGGTCTATAAACAAGAACCATTGTTGGTGTCAAAACACAGGATTAAATGACACTGTCAATACAGGGAAAAAAAAAATTTATGTTTAGATTAAGTTAGATTACCATTTTTCTTTAACGTTTTTTTTCTTTTGCCTGTGAGGTCAACAAAATTAACATGTGGCACTCAACGCTGTGTTGTGCTATTTCTGTCACCAGAATTTAATTAAATGCAACTTTTTGAATAAAGTTTGCATTCATAGTTACCTGAATATACTAATCCATCTTCACTTCCAACAACAAAGTTGTTAAATTCATCATTTGGAAAGGCCATGCATGTAACAGCTACTGTTCTTGATTGTTTTTGCTGATTTAGTTCTATTGTATCCTATTAAGCAGAAGAAATTAGTATCATATAAAATAAAGCAATTTAAAAAAAAAAAATCAACAACTTTTAAAACATACTTGAGGGTATGACAACATGTCGACACTCCAGGTGCAACATTTGCCATCAGTAGAAATTGTAACTAGATTGTGAGCATTTTCTGATCCAACCATACATATAGAATATACAGGATGCTAATTTTACAAAAGAAATATATTTTAGTTGAAAAGTCTAAATCTATCTTTAATGTATACAAGCAAGATTAAAGTAGTTTCTTAAATCATTTGTATTAACAAATTATATTGATGAAATCTCTGTACAGTGACACATTGCAGTATGGCTAAATCATGGATTGAATTAATTGGCAGTATTAACTACTATGGAAGCAAGAATATTAAATATTCTAACCAATGATGGAGTTGTAAAGCAAAAATAGTTTTTTTAGTATACAGTGAAAGTACATCTGAAAAAAAAACTAAAGGTTTTTACATTTTTATCACATTTCTATTAAGTTGAACAACAAAAATGAACTACACTTTCTATTTAATATCAGAATAACAGTACAGTACAGAACCCGTTATCCGGAAATAAAAAAACTGGAACGAAATTCAATAAATTTTCCCGCCATTATTTTAAAAAATGCTTTTTTCCTCATAAGATTTTAGGATTTTTCTTTCTTTTTTGAAAGATGTTTACCTTACTATCATTT
The DNA here is from genome assembly GCF_043381705.1 of Parasteatoda tepidariorum. Classification (NCBI taxonomy): domain Eukaryota; kingdom Metazoa; phylum Arthropoda; class Arachnida; order Araneae; family Theridiidae; genus Parasteatoda; species Parasteatoda tepidariorum. The sequence continues at coordinate 60,645,708 of NC_092206.1, read as the reverse complement.
TGGAAATAATCATTAGTGTATTCCTTCATCGTTTTTTCTTCTTAAGATTATTTCCAAAAAAAAAAAAAAATTTTTTTTGTTGGGTTTAACAATAAAAAAACGGCTTTTTTTAGCGATTCAGGAAACCGGAAAAATCAGTTATCCGGAATAGTGATGGTCCCGATCGTTCCGGATAATCGGTTCCCTACTGTACTAAAATTCTTAGTGCAGGACAAACAATGAAAATATTACTTATCAATAAAAAATTCATTTGTTTTATAATTAAAATAAAAGTTTTATTTCACTGCTGTTTCTTTTTCCTTCATATTTATAATTTAAATGCTTAATATGCCTACATTCAAAACATTTTAATATTACAATATAATTTTAAAGCAATAATTCCACTACACCCTGATATGTAGGTCACAAATATTTGTAGCAGGCATCTAAATTTTTAGCATTCTGTAACCACTTTTCATTAGTTTCATATTCTACTGGTTTATAAATTACGATCTTGGTGCATAGAAGTTTTTTTTCCAGATATATATATGACATTATAACTTATATATTTGTAACAATTTAATTCTTTTTTTTAGTCTGAATGATTCAAAAAGCGATTACTTTTGTCAGGAAAGAATATGAAAAATACAGAGCACATCACATTTGAAGTTTTGGTGGAGATTTAAAATTTTAATTTTTAATATTGTGCCTATATGTTTGTTACAACATGATACCGTGTTGGGAGGTGGTTGAAATTCTAATTTGCAATAAGTTTTGATTGCACCATTTAAGAAACAATTGGAATTTCTATCCCCATGGAACTTTAACTGAATTTTGAGTACTGTGTGGAAAATTGTCAAAATTACGATCAACAATCAATAAAGGATATTTGGCGATTAAATGCAATCTAAATTTTGCTTGTAGCTGTCAAGAAATGATTGAAATTTGTATTGCCATCAAGCAGAGAGCATAACTCAGTTTAAAACACCAAATCGGTCAACAAACACCAAATTGTCAGTCAAAACTGATGGTTCTGACTAACAATAAATTCTATTTTGCGCTACTTTTTGTGTGTAGTTGTAAACAAATGATTGCAAATTGGATTCTCATTGGACATGGTACTCTAGTAGAGATTTGTTTCCTCTGGTTAAAACAGGAAGACAATTTAATAAAGCAAAGTGATATTAAAAGTTTGTCATCTAAGTTAATATGAGTTACTAATAAAGCAGAATTATACCATTAACAAAAAAAAAATCTTAAATACTCAATAAAGGAAGTCATATTCCTACCGTGTGAGCAATAGCTGATAGGGGGCTTCTTTGGACAGGAGTTCTTTTATAACTTCTATTATCCCACAACACTATCTGACCAGAATATGTTCCACCAATGACTAGATTAGGATGATATTTAGCAAAACAAGCTGAGGTAATAGGAGACTGAAAAAATAGGAGAAAATTTTATATATATATATACACAACAAAATAAATACAAGAAAACATGAAGAAAGTTAAGAAAAACAATAAGTTTCATTTATTGCACATAAGCTGCAAGTAAACAGAACTCATTAGATAAGTTCAAAATGAAGATNAAAAAAAAAAAAAAAAAAAAAAAAAAAAAAAAAAAAAAAAAAAAAAAAAAAAAAAGGGAGGGGGGAATTATAATGAAAAAAAACTAATTTAAAAAAAAAGAAATAAAAAGGATGAATTTTTTTTTACAAAAACCGGTAAATAAAAGATATTATCTTTTCATGAGCCCACACGATTATACCCGCAAAATATCATTCTTTAAATCATTCTGGAAAAATTTCCCGTTTATGTAAGTACGTCTGATTTCGCTACTCGCTTTAGAGATTTAGTTTTATACTGTTTTTTCTTTTATTTTATTTTCTGTTTTTACTTGTTATTTTTACTTATTGTGTTCTATTTTATTTGTTGTAATTTTTGAAAAAAAATTTTTTTTGAGTGCTCCTCACAATATTGCATTAATATATTTTGCTTTGGCTACATTGATACAATATCAGAAAGCACTCTTTTTTGCGGATATAATCGTGTGGGCTGACAAAAAGATTATATCTTTTATTTTACGGTTTTTAAAAAAAAAAAATTTAATCCTTTTTGTTTTAATCAGTTGTTTGTTATTTTTTTCATTATTATCCCCCCCCCTTTTTGATTTGTCTATAATTTTCCTTTGTTTTATCTTCATTTTGAATATATATATGAGATACATTGACATTATTTTAGATAGAAAACATAAATAAGACTTAAAGAGTGGGGTGAAGAACTTAGTGGAAGTACATGTTAACTAACAGAGTGAAAACATATACAGTGAAACCTCCGTTAAGCGGACATTCATGGGACCAAAAAATTTGTCCGTTTATGAGAGTTGTCCGTTTACGGGAAGGGTACCCTAATAACGAAATTTAACACCGTAAATTGTTTTTAGAATATTCTCAAAGATGTAGAAATAATTAAATAATATCTACAAGGATACTGTAAATATCTACAAGAATATTTATTTAAACAATAAGAAAGATAAAAAAGAATATATAAAGAAGTTTGATATAAATACATAATTCTGGATGTAGCTACAGATAAATAAATATAATTTTCCTATTAGCATAGATACTCAAGTTAGACATATGATACCAAATAGGAGCGTACTGTCCTCAGTCCGTTTCAATTATTAGGTTCACATCCCCTTACACCTACTTATCATTTGATAGGGAACATGGTTAATACCTTCTTGGAAAATAAACCTCCCATGATTCACAGAAAAAAAAGTAATGCATACCTGTAAGTCATGAGGACCTATGGAGATGATTATTCACAATTGATCAGCTATCAAGTGTCTGAATAAATGTTTCATTTATATAAACACCTCAAAGATTATACTTCTGTTCTCTTTTTTTTACCCCAGTTGTGTTAAATACAGTCTTCAAATTGATAAGAAAATTAAAGAAATTTTCAATGGGGAAGAAGCATTGAGAGAAGTCATTTCAACTTGAGGGGTCTCATAACCTGTGTGGTCCAGATAAAAAGATCAAAAGATGCCGATGTCAAAATTATTTCAGGAGTGCAGTACCATTTTCTCTCCTTTCTTTACAAAGATAAGACAAGGTGACAGGAGAAAGATTGATTTTTCGGTGGTGAAATAGCCTAACAATATTTTTAGTTATGGATAAGGCAAAAAGCTTTATTTTCATGCTTTAAAAATGGTGAAAAGTTGCATTTTTTTAGCTTGCAATTTATTTAGAAAAAGTAGTGTCCGTTTCAGGACCAAAATGACTGTCCGCGTCCGATTACGTGAGTGTCCGCTTTGTGGTTACGGGAGTGTCCGGTTTATTCATAGAAGATTCCCGGGGAATTAAAAATATGTCCGTATTGAGAGGTGTTTGCAGGAGTGTCCATAACAGGAGGTTTCACTGTATTCATATAGGATTCAGTATTTACATAAGATATAAGTATGGTTGGTAAATTTTTGTTATGTCACTTTTTGATGGTTTCAATAAGTCAATTCTAGAGTTTAAAATTCATTAAAAAAGAAGTTGCAGAGGAAATCATAATCTTTGTATTAATTAGAAATATTAATAATCTAGAAATATTAAAACTCAAAAAGTTTTTTTTTACCATGGCTTTAAATTTATTATGCACTCTGAAAATGGTAACATATGGTAATTTTGACCTTGTAATGGCCGAATTAATTCATTTAGCATACAAACTATTTAGCTAAACATGTTAGCTTTCACAGTCAAAGAATACCGAAAATACAAGAGAAGCAAAAGACGTAATTACGAAAAAGTAAATTAACATTTAACACAAGAGAGACAGAAAGGAAGGATGTCGGGTGAATAGTGGAAAGATGAGAGTGAGCTTTCCATATACTTAGCAAAATTTTGCTCTCGTGTTTAGGGAAGCCAACATTGTTTGTTTCATTCCCTGTTATTGATGTAAATATCACAGCCAGGGAAACTGACAGTCTTAATCAAGTGTTTAGATATCATATTTGATAATAATTCCAACATTTTCAAATCTTTTTTGAAGGTTTCGAAGATCCTGATTAAATTTTCTTGTGAATAAATACATCTAATTTTTTAATATTAATTAATTAATTTTTATTAATATTAATTAATATTAATTAATTTTTTAATATTAATTTAAAATACATTTGATTGTACGAGTTGATCGTGCCAACATATTTCATAAAAAATGATAATAAATGCAGTTGTCAAAAGAAATCGATAGTAAAGTATACTTCAGAAATCTATTTTTTATAATTATGTTTTTAAAATCTATTTGGTTAAATTCTTCGTTTTTATACATTGTTTGTAAATCTTATAACTACGATCATTAATATTTTCAGCTTACACCACACCAGGCATGCTGATTTTGTAATTTTACCGATCGTAAAAACTATTTCACAGTCGGTACTGTTTAAATGCACCATCAGTGTTATAGGATGCTATGCTTTGTAAAAACATTTCAAATGTTTATGAATTGCTCATTTTCTCAAATTCTGTAAAATGCTAATTTACAAGTTCTTCCATCAAGATCATCAAATGTTAGATAAGAATGTACAAACCTGACAATGAAAAATATATTCAGGAGTATTTTTCTTAAATTTTGTGTTCCAAATTAAACAGATACCATCAGGTTGATGAGGAGCATCTTCATTCTGATTATAAGATGCACATAGCAACTCTGGGAACTAGATAAAAAAAAGTTAATCAAAAGAGATAATTAAAATTAATAAGAAAAAGTAATCTAATGTCAATAAAATATGAAGTGAATAATCATAAGAAAGAAAAAAAACTAGTGTCATTAAAATATGAAGTAACTAAACAGTGGAAAGAGATGGTTTAGATAAATAAACAATACTACCACAATATACTTTTATGTCATAATTATTATCACTGTATTATGTTTTTTTTTTCTTACATCAATACTTTTAAACACAAACAAAATGCATAGAATGTTGAGATTGTAATAAAACCTCAAAACAAATAGAAGTTAAAAAAAAAGAAAAAAGTAGATATGTATTTAAAAAAATGAAAGAACTGATACAGACCTGAGTGGACCAGTCAAAACTAGTGATAGTACGATTCTTTGACCAAACATCATCAGAAAAGCAACGGTTTAATAGCAATGACATTCCTGACCTGTCTTCACTGAAATAAGAAAATATAAATTTTTTAATTACTGTAATTTATAGGATCTATAAAAGAATTATGAAAAAAATATTTTTTATCATTTAATTTGTTAATGGATGAAAAAAATTTAAACTGCAAGGTATAAAACTTTTTCATTATTTCAATCATAACGTAATTTTAAATGATAAAATACAGAACCTGATAGGAATTGGTTGAAGAGTTTTCTAAAAATAAAACTACGTTGAGATGTTAAAATATTAAAAAGTGAAAATAACATCAGAGGTCTAAACTTTTGACTGTTTTAATGAATGAAATACTGGGACCATATTTTTTTTCAGTATCCATTTTGTTAATAAGCCCATTTTTTTTTGTTGCTAAAATAGAATTTAGTTTTAAGCACTTTTTTTAAAAAAATTATTAAAGAACATTTTAAGATTTGTCTTAATTGTGGAACAGATTTTCAGTAATAACTTAAAAATATGTGTGCGATCTTTCCAATTATACTATATTGTTTGAATAATTTTCTGAGTTTTCTGCAAAGTAATTATTGTCTAAGAAAAAAATCACAATTAAAAACATTTTATCCCATTAGGAAAAATTATTAAAAATTCTATCAATAGTATGATTGTTATAACGATCAACAGCCAACTTTCTTTAATCATGATAATTGAAAATAATTATAAAACAATGCATAAAATATACAAGAATAGGATCATTGATGCAATAATGAGCAATTAATAAATAAAATATTAGTTAAAATATACCTCTCTGATTCTTCTTGTACACCAGTATAATCAATAAAAATGTCAGCATCTTCACATAAGGCCCTTTCAATAATTCGAGAAGATCGGTCGATGAATTGCTGAAAATTTTCACTTCTCATAAGTAAGATTCTTTCTTCCTCACTCAAATCTAAAACTGAAGGTAATAGATATTCTTAATAATGCAATTTATCATTATATGTGGAATTCAGAACATAGCATTCAATTTATAGGGAAGAGCTGTATTTACGATTTGTCAAAATACTTATGAAAATACTTTTTTTCTTCTTTTTTATAAGATAGATTTTACGAAGCATTTTTAATGCTTACAGAAACAAATATTTTTAAGATCTTTGCATTTGAAACAAATCAAGGTGCATGCTAACCCATACCAATAAATTTTTCAAAATAACTTCAGCACCATAGATATTTACAGTTGAGCTAATTCATTGCACCCCAAATTTAATAAAATCCCGGATGTAACACAAAGTGAATGTTTTTCATAATATTCTAAAAAATTATTTTAGTGAAGCTACGAAGTACTTTACTGATTATTTGATTTTCTTCAAAAATTGTGATTAGCAATGAAGTTTATTAAAATGATTAACAAGATATGTTGCAAGCTAGTGCATAGATTCAACCTACTATTACAAGAGAATATCTATTTTTTGTTTTGCTCATTATATGGATGTTTTAGTTCAGGCTTTTGCAAATCATATATCTGTTAAATGATTATATTCATTTTATCAGCACACACATTTTTGATAATGGGAAAATTATTCATAGTGCTTCAGTTTTTTTTTATAGTTTGATAATAGTGTGAAAAATTTTTATGCTTGTAGAAAGTATAATTTAACTTCTACAGTTTCAATGCTTTTTAAAATAAGAAAAAAATTCAGAACAGTTTTACTTGTAAGTTATTACACATCTTTTACATTTACTTGCTCATTTTTTTGTTAACCAATCTCGTTTTAAATTAATTTTGTATACACTATTAATATGCATAAAATGAAGTAAATACTCAGTTGAAATTTGAGTAATTCTTTCAAGCTAGGGTGTGGATTTTGGCCAAAAGAGTCTTTATTGCATAAAAAGTATAAACAAAATAGTAACCACTTCATACTTAATTAAAAAACTTTATTTAAATTAAAAGATGGACTATTCTCTAGACTTGCCAGACGAGAATGATGTCTGACAAGTCTCGAGAATGGATGTCTATTTTGAGCTTTTGAAACATGTGGACTTTAATTTCTATTTTAAAGCCAAATGAAGTTTTTTTTTTTAATGAAGTTTATTTTTCAGCATCAGATTCTTGGAATTATTTTCAAAATAACAAATTTATTTCATAAATATTTCAAAAACAACACTCAAGGGAAGGTAAAAATAAAATTGGTAAAATAAAATGAATTTTTATTAGATAAAATAAGTTTTCATACTCTTTTTCTCTACTTCTTTTTCTTTGTCATTAATAATAAGTTTCTCATCTGTAGCTAATTTTGAAGCTTTGATTGCATTGACATTTGTTGCTTTATTATGTTTAGAAAAATGATGAACAATACCATCGGTTGATGTTATAGACAAACTTTCACCATCTTCAGATATAGATGAATCATCATAAGTCAGAACTAGAAAAAAAGTCAAATAAATAAATCAAATAAACAGCTACTAAGCTTTTAGTACACACATTTTAAAATATGGTAAATTGAAAATGCTTAAAATGGCCACCAAAAATTGAAAGACTAGAACTCCACTTAATTGTGTTTTTGGTAATTAAATTCAAAATAAATGAAGTAGTTTTTATTGAAATTTCCAAAGTTAATTTTGTCATGCCATATATTTTATAAAAAGGAATATATTTTTTACAGAATTCAAGCAAATTTAAATGAAACACAGGTCAATTTTCTGGCAGTATTAATTTATTTTAAATATCCAAGAGGAACTTGTTTACTTCATTTTACTTTCTATATAGAGTTACTAACTTTTTTCCAGAACAACCAATACAAATTTATATGCTTGTATACTGCTTTTGGTTATTAACTGCAATTCAAAGTTTTATCATCTTTAGATTTTGCATGGTTTGGAAATAATATAGTTTCTATATAGAGTCTAAACATAAAGAGTTTTAGAAAAACATGAAGAAATTACTATTCATCACCAGTGAAGAAGTTAAATCATCTTGTGCAGTTGAAACTTTTAGACTCATCACAGGGCATGATTGTCTGTGTGCCCAATCTTTTTTGTTTAAAAATTGTTGACTAAAAATTGTTGAAAATTGCCTATATGTTCTCTTTGTTTGACACAGGCCAGGATATGGCTGCTTTGAATTTAGATTGTTGATCAACTCAAGTAGAGAAATATTGAAAAGCCCATGGTCTAATGACTTAGATGCTAAACAAATGGCATTTGAAAATGATAATGAAGAAATTAAAATATGAAGAGCAAACTAATACAAAGCAAACATGTGAGAAAAATTATTTTAAATTTAACAATTAAATGTATAAGTTATTATTTAAGTAGGCAAAGCAAAAGGTTTTTTTCTGTAAACAGATTTAAAATCAAGTGTTGCTGTAAAGATTTTTAATCCCTACGTTTTAACACCATGCTATGAATATTTGCTACATAAATACTAGTGTTACAAAATCTAAAAAGATTACAATTGTTTGTTTGATTACTTTACTGAGTTGCTAGACTCTCGATTCTCAACAACTATTTTTAACGATGTCTGATTTGTATCAGTATCACTGTTTTAGAAAAATTTTATCAAGCATATACTTCTGATGACAAATTTGAAAGAAAAAAAAATATAAAATCACTTTAAATGTAATTGCTAAGTCATACATTATGAGAAATATACAGCATTTCATAAATTAAAGCACACAATAGAATTTTAGTTTTGATTAAGAAATGGTTAACAAGTAGAATTTGGCTTTGAATAGAAATATCCCAATAAAAAATAAACGGTATTTGTAAATTATATACCTTTTTGCTGCAATAAAGAAAAATATTAAATGAAGCAACTTATAAAAAATTACAATCAGAAAATACTTTTAAAGATACATTTTTTTTAAAAAGAAAATTTATCAAAACAGATAAAAATTTTGTTTAAAAAAAATTCTAGTCAACTCAGAAATCAGGAAATTTTAAAGGAATATATTTTAGAAAAGCAATAAGAATATTTTTTAACATTTTTTACACTGATTTCACCCAAAAAACATAATTCGACACTTTCAATGTGGTTACAGAAATGGAGGAACAGATATGATTTTTTACTAGAAGTATCCCCTTTTTTTATTTAATGATATAACTTTTTTCTTCGTTTTTTAGCTTTATTTTACTTATCATTTAACTTGCCAAAGCACTTCCATTTGTTATTGAAGTTGAAAAAATAATGACACACAAGAGATATAGATATTTTTAAAATTATAAACTGACTAAAATTAATTCCACAAATACTGAAAATATTGATATTGTCCACAAACATCAAGGCACATGCACTTAGATACTCAATATCAAAATCACTATATATTAAAAACAATATAAAATAAATAATTAGCGAAATAAAAAACTCGAACAATTATAATGGTTAATTAAAAAATCACAAGGTCAAATTGGTAAAATCTTTCCATGAATCACTCAAGGGTTATTACCATGACTGTTTGCCACCTCAGCAGTCAATTTCTTACTTTTCCAACATAAACTATGCTAAATTTGGCGACCAAAATTCCTATACACAACCTATTTATATTTTCATTAGGTCTCAAAATCTGTAAACAATTTTTTAAAGTTTTACTTATATCTTTATAAATGACAATGAAGAATCGTGCATTTAAATTCAAAAGAAGTGTCAAAAAATATAAAAAAACGAAGGAGGCATGAATATATGCCCTGAGATTTTAATGTTAACACAGTAATTAGTTTGCTTATAATAGAACAGTAAACAATAATTAGTTTGCTTATAATAGAATAAGAATCTGTACAAAATAATACAAAGTATTTAGATACAAATGGAGTTTTGTTTCATTAATGATAAATATTTTAAAACAAAAACTTTACCTTATTAAGTTTATATTTATATACAATAAACAAATATTTTAATAAAGACTTATATTTAAATTAACTTTTATCTTGAAAATTGCTTTAAACAGTAAAAAGACCAAATGATTTTAATAATTAGTGACTTTCTGAACAGAAACAATATTATTATATAACATATAGTTTAGTTTACCAGATAGTTTTACAATTGAAAACTTAGATTTTACAATTCATAATGTATTTAAATTGTACAAATAGGTAGAACAAGTGATTGTACAATAACCTTTGTGTGCAAGTGGTACTGTACTGTTACCTCATTTAACATCTATGTAATTTATCTCGGAAGTTTTTTCATTTCCCAGGAAATGAAAATTTTTAATATATTTCCTACAGTTACTAAAATATTTTCTTAATGACAACTAATAATAAGTAGATAACTATTTAAAAATAGGTAATTTAACTTTATTAAATTAGTGTTACTCTGTCTAATCATTTGAATTCTATGAATTAAAAACAAGCTTACAATATTATACTTCTTTTATTGAAGTCACACAAATTAAGGCAGTTTAAGGGAAATATTCTTAAATTTATATTAAAACACAGATTGGTCATGAAATGCCTGGTGTGCAATATCTAAAGTTCTATTGTTAAATTATTATAGTAACATCTAGACTTTTCATAAGTCAAGAGTCTATTTGAAGAATGTTTAGTTATGTAGGGCTAAAATAGAAAACAATTAGTACATAAAGAATATAAATATCTTATAAAATATTGAAAACATATTTCATTGACATAATAATTTGAAGAAGATAAACACTAAATAAAAAATGAGGAGATTGCATAAGTAAAAGCATACATTCTTATTGCATGGACACTGACATTTAAACTCAAAACTCTATACTTGCAGCAGAGAGCAAGACAAGAAGAAATAAGAAGAAGAAGTCATGCAAAAGCAACGCATTACATACCTTGAAATTCATCTTCCCACTCTAAAGTGATAAAAAAGGAAAGCTTCACCTCACAGCAGGTAAGAATCGTGAAACAATGCAAAATAGAAAAAAAAAAGTACTTTAAGATAGTGAATGAGAGTACACACAATGAAATTGAGAAAACACTTAAAATTATTATAGAGATAGGAATATGTAAACCAAAACTGTTTATACATAGACTGAGTTTTAATCAACATATTTTAATAAAATTTTTATTGAACAATAATTTTGTAAAAAAGGACACTAAAAGTCAAAGTTTTAGAAAAATTGATTCATCATATTAATTGATTACAATCCAAGATAATTATCTCAGTTTTTTAACACTATTATAATTTGAGTATGTTCAGTTATAATAATAATTGCATTGCAATTTCAAATTGCAATTAACTAATATTAAGTGATAGGAAGAAGGTTAACGAAGAAAATAATTTATTTAGAAAAACAGTCCGGAAAAAAATTATGAATGTTATAAAAGTAGTTTCCAACTGAAAGTTTTTTTTTAAATGAAAATGTCAACTGAGTCTAAAAAGCAAAATTTATTCTGAAAGATTTCCTGGGAAATTAGTTTAATAATTATAGTAATTGAAAAAAAAGAATATTAAGAGTTTTAAGAAAAACTCTAAGCCTTACCTTTCATTATTTATAGTTTATAAAATTATAAAACTAAAAAGAATTTTGATTTAAATATTAACCGAAGACTACAGAGAAATTACTAATTACTCATTTGACTTTTGAAGTTAGTGACACTAAATACTAATTAAAGGATTAAGTTTCTCAATTACTGAAAAATTTTGAAAACTCTTAACGTAATCTTAATAAATTTTCCATTTTATAACTAAAAAAAGAAAGGAATACATTACAATATAAAACTAAGAAGTAAAAATAAATGTTTGGTAATTAATTAAGAGCTGGGTTATAAAAATACCAAACTGAAACAATAAACATTTTCTAGCTCTAATTTTGGAAACAATTATGCATATTAATTACATTTTTATGCTTTTTACACTTTCTTGTGAACATACATTCACAGAGCTCTTCAAAATAATTTTGTAATCCATGACCAATAACATAATCTAACAGATATTTTAAAAATATTTTCTAATAACTATAAACAAACCATGGGATGAAACTAATTAAGTAAACAAAAGTATTTAGAAGATGTTCAAGCACATGGTAAACTAGAAAATATTGAATCAAAATTAGAATTAAAAAGAAGTGGGGAAAAAAATCACAGCAGCTTAGATGCATAGCTATAATTTTGTCATTATGAACTCCTCTTGCTGTAACGACATTATTAACAAAACCTCCCAACACTAGATAATTAAACATTTGTCTGATAGATTCAAGACAAACATCAGAAAAATCGTAAGTCTTAAATTTTTATACTTATCTAGATAGATTTGTTTAACAAAGCTTATTCAACTTAAGCTGCTCTAATGTCTTAGATATAAATAAAGGAAATATAAAAATAAGCATTGTTTTATTCACAGTCAAATGAATCCCTAAAAATAAGGTAAAATAACAATTTTAGTAATGCAGAAGATTTCACAGCAAAGTAGAAGAAAATAGTAAGGTGCTCATGTAAAAGATATACCAAAGAAAAAAAACCCATGCAATTTTTAAACACAAAAGTAAACATTATTCAATGCAAGTATAGAGTTTTAAAAATTCTTCTGACACAATTTAAATAGTATTCAATACTAAAATGATAAGTCATGTGTAATAAGCTACTGAAATCACTCTTCAAGAAAAACATTTTTTCATGACACCAGAGTAAAATGTCATCAAATGTAAGGGAATATAACTTATAAGGAAGCTTCCTTTAATGAAGAGAAGTAGATTTAAAAGTTTTGTTTCACAAGGGTAAAAAAACAAAATTTAAATCAGCATTTACATATTTAATCTTAATATTGATGTTTAAAATGAATCAATATTCGCAACTCTTTGAGAGACATAAACCAGCTTTCCCTCATTGCCGTAAGCCAGCCATGTTGAACTGAATGAAGAGAAATTTTTACTAGCGTTAACAAGTTTGTGACACTGGAAAACTGAGGAGTAACTAATCGACATATCCAGTAAAGATCCTAAATCAGTTAAAGTTATAGAATATATTCAGGTTAATTTCACATATATGAATTTTTTTCTTCAAAGACAGGATGACAGAAAATAAATCGAAAAAAGAAGAAACTAGTATATTGTTCTAATTTTAAACCTATAGCTCTGAGTCACTAGAAAGATGTTCAAATGAAACTTCGAGATTGTTAGAATTTTAATGTTTCCGGAATAATTTTTTATATGTCTTCTTTAATCTGAAAATAATCATATTTTAGAATTTTTTATCGGTAGAAGAAAAATAAGATTTATTCACTTTTACAGCTTACAAAAGCTTCAATATGATAATAGATTTCCTTTTTTTTAAAAAGAAAAATTAAAATGATGGAGTTGTAAATGATATGCTTAAAATAAAGTTTTATTCAAGGGAGCAGAATTATATCCAATTGCTGTACAATAAGACTTCTTATTATTGCTAATGATCTGCGGGCATTGTCAAAATTAAATAAACAATTACAAATAATTTCTTACAATAAATAACATCTTGACTTTGTAAACTTCATTTACCATGGGTTCAATTTCATATAAATACCAGTGTACATAAATTACTTAACCATTCACCTTCGACCAGTTTTTTTTTTCTTTGAAAGAAAAAAAAAATTACAAAACTGTTTTATTATGGTTAGTTTATATAATTTTAAGTTAATGTTATGTTCAATGAAATTTCTTTTATGACTAAAACTCCTAATTTCATTTTTTAATATCTGTAGAATATTAAAGATAAACTTATTAAGTTATGCTCAATTAACATTAAATGGGATGTTTAACAAAATTAGATTAAAGTAACAAGGATAATATAATAAAAATCTTACCATAATAATCAAGTGATGCAGCTGAAAAGATAAAAATAAAAATAAATATATTTTTGTTAGAGAAAAATGAAAATATAAATTAGTAAAAATAAATTATAATTAATGAATTAACTATTTGCATTGCCCTAAAAAACAATAAAAATACATTTATTGACCATACTTTGTTTCACATATTATTATATAGGATTCTCTTACTAATGAAAGAGTTACATAAAAAAAATATTTATTTCTTTTAAATTTTTGCTGTTGACAGGAATAATAATAAAAAAAAAATATAAATCATATCCACACACAAATAAATAGCTAGTTAAGTAATTCAAATGTGTTTAAAACAAAGTAATAGTAATAATAAAAAATATTAGAATAAAACTAGAAGTCCGGTTTTTTTTTTTTAAAAAAAATTATAAATTTCTTAAATCTAAAATAGTCTAGCAACTACTTTAAATTTACGAGATTTTTCTCCACAGATCACTACAGAGCTACATAAAAGTTAGCTATAAAATAAAATTTTTAAATATGCAAACTTGATAAAAAAAAATATAGAAAAATTTATGACTAGAAATGAGTATTTATATCCTGTAAAGAGTAAATTAGTAATTTTATTTGTAAATTACCAGAAAGATACAAGAAAAATATATTTTATTTTAATTAAAACTTACCTTCTTTGTCACTTCCTGATTGTAATGTCTGGGTGTTTTTGTCATACACAACTTTTTCAAATGGGGGAACTGTTGTTGTGTGAACATTGACAAACGACAAATTCACTTTTCTATGAAATGAAATTAAATTGAATTAAGTAACAATTTAATTAGTAAATTACAAAATAAGATATAAAATATCTTTTAGTTTATAAAATCTGTAATAAATACTAAATGCATAACCTCCAGAGATATACAGTAAATATATATATATTGGCTGGAACAAGTGTTACACATATTTGAGCATTCATTTTAAGTTAATGAGGTTCAAAGAAATTTTTAGAACTACTACTTTGTTTTGCTAGAACATGTGAACTGAACAGGTGACAGAATCTTTCAGAATTCTTATCTAAGGCAGTCTACATTCAAATAGGTGGGGGAAAATTCACTAATCCAGAAATATTGATTGGGGACACATTTAGAAAGAAATTTTGTTTACTTAAGGACCATTCACAAAATTCTAAACTCTATTTAATTTTTCAAAATGAGAAATTAATACGTTTTAATATAATAATTCTTCATGAAATTATATACTCATAATAATAAGGTTGACAAAATAATTTTCTCGAAATTATATTTTGACTTTGGCTAAAATCAAAAAATAGGATCATTACAAAAAATTCTGATTTGACCCCTGTTGATAGTATAAAATAAGATTTTCAAAATATTCTGAGAGTAATCTTTAGTTTGAAATGAGGACAGGTTTAACATGGTTTTAAATTTCTTTTAATATTGAACAACAGTTTTAGAAACTATATTTCTTTTCATAAAAAATGTTAATTATTCTATCATTTTAATTGTCCTTGAGAATGTCGAAATATCTCAAAAGTAAAAAGAATATTTGACAGTAAAATATTAATTAGTAAGTTCTTATCATTAAATTTTTATCTTATATTTACCATAAAAATATACGCATTTTGTATAGTCAAAAGTTTGGTTAGTTATATAAAGATTAATTTTCAAAATTTTGATAGCACAAAAGAATTTCAGAAAAAATGCATTTCGAATCAAACTTTGATTTCAGTTGATTAAAATTTTTATTACAAAATCTAAGATCATGGTGAAAATATTTGCACTAAGACAATATTTCTATAGGGACATCTTCCTCTAAAACAATATTTACAGATAGTGAGGATTAAAAAAATTTTTTGAAACTCTCATTTAAAAAACTCATATCTTTAGTTACTAAAACATAATTAATCAAGAAATCTTTAAGTAATGATTCTTTATCAAACATTATCGTTAGACTCAGATTTAGATTTAATAGAAATCTTTGTATAAATTATATATGTAATTTCATAACAATGGCAAATCATTTTCTAACTGTTAACAGCGTACAAAATTGTTAGTGGTTCACAGAACCTTCAAACATGTTCGGGAGGTTGTAATAATAATACTACAAACAGAATAAAAAAATAGTATATATAATAAAAAAACAGATGACACAATGAATTAAGAAAAGGAGACTATTTAAATTTGTGTATTTCAGTCTCTGTGGCTGCAAATTATGAATGCCTAAAATTTGATACAGAAAATAACAAAATGAAATGCATAGTATACAAAAGCATGAAAATGATATTAAGTGATATAGAAATATATTTAATGCTAAATTTCGAGTGAATCAGTAATATTATCTATGGACCAGTACATATTGATGTTTGCTGGTCAAAAGGACCAGCAATTTTTTTAATATATCATTTCTAATGTTGGTTAATTTAGAT
This sequence comes from Parasteatoda tepidariorum, assembly GCF_043381705.1. NCBI lineage: Eukaryota > Metazoa > Arthropoda > Arachnida > Araneae > Theridiidae > Parasteatoda > Parasteatoda tepidariorum. The sequence continues at coordinate 60,629,458 of NC_092206.1, read as the reverse complement.
AAAATTTGCTTCAAAACTATTACATGTTTTTTATTTTTTATTAAAAAAAAAGCTCCATATAAATTAAAAATTAATGATCATGATATTCATATATTTTTATTTAAATTTAGCTATTTTTGAAAGATATAAAATTGCCTATAAATTTGAATTATTTCATCATATATTTTTTTAAAAAATTATTCTAACTAATATTGCTAATTTTTTTTAAACAAGAAATATTAAATGTTGTTAAAAAATTTTCTACAAAAAAAAAAACTTTCTGCCAACATTTACATAAATTACACATATCCATTTTACATCAATATTACTAAAATGATTGATAAGAAATTATAAGTGGTTCACAGTGGAGAAAATATTGAAATTAAAAAGAGAAAATTATAAAACAGTACTAACTTTAGTTTAGGCGGAGAAGGCTGGGGAATAACTGGCTTATTCAATGATGAATCATTTAGGCTTGATTCTGTCGTACTAGGGGACGAAGCTAAAAGGATAAACATTCAAAGAAAGTATTAATACATTTTTTTAAAATTAGAAACTAAATATATTAAATTTGAAAAAAGTTAATATTATGTTATGTTAGGAAAGTTTAAAGTATTATAATAATTTGAAAAGTAAAATAAAAAAAACCATTAGTATATAAACTTTTAACACTAAATATGCCAGCAGTGAAGAACTATTGGTATATTTAAAGTCAAGAGCACAAAATATGTAGCTTATTTTTTTTTAAAGTTACACAAATCTTATTTCAGTTAAAAAATGAATAAATAATTTATTTATTTAATAAACGTAAGCTTATGAATGAAAATATTTAATATTACCAATCGATGTAGTAACATTCAAAGATGCTAATAATTTATCAGTTTCAATCAAGGCATCTTTTTGGACAGAGAGTTGTTCAACCTAAAAAATAAAAAAATAATAAAAAATAACAAAATTTACTTGTAAGGTATAAAACTATTCAGTTAGATAAAATACTATTATATGAGGTTGGGTTCGTATAAAATCTTTGAAATTCTATAAATTCCTTTTTAAAACATCACAGTCATTTGGAAATAATTTTCTGAAATTAAAAAACTTCAATAAAATATACTTTAATTTGAGTTAACTGTTCTCCTTTAAAACAATTACCAAAATTATTTTTCCCCAATAACTGACCACAACTGAAGGAAATCAGAACGGAAGTGGGATTCAGGGGAGATTTCTGTATTGTGATCTTGAGAATCTGGCAGAGTCTTGGCAACTTCCCGTCAGCGGCCCACGAGAAACTAAAAAAATACATCACAGAAAGGGACCAACTCGAAATGTATAACTCGTAGCCATCACCGGGCAAACATCTATATTCCCCCCCTCCCATTTAAAATTAATTCAGCACCTTGGCTAATGTAGTTCGTGTGGCAGATCAGGATATGGAAATATCCCCAGGATTAATATGATCATTTTAATTTGCTAATCTCTATAACGTGAGTGGTAATGCTTATAGGTTGATATGAAAGACACATAATAACTAACATGTTTTAAGTAAATATAAAGAGAATAATTAATGCAACTTAATTAAAATAAAAATTTGATAAATTTAGAGTAATAATTTACTGCTACTTAAAGACAGGAAAGTTATCTTTGTGTTAGACAACTGACCAAAAGAAAATTTTTAAAAAATAAACAGCTGTCTTGATGCTTATAAATAAATATTCATCAATTACCAGCATCAAGACACGCTGGTTATTATATTTGCATTGTTTCTTCATTTATAACATAACTAATAATCGATGCAGGCAAATTACTTTTTGAGCTTCTTTTTCACGTTTTCTTCTCGCCTTTTCTTCTCGAAGAAGGGCCAATTTTTCACGTTTTCTTTCTAATTCAGCTCTTCGATCAGCCATTCCATCTTTTTTAGTCAATAATTGCTCCATATATGCAGCCCAATCATCTACAAAAAATGTGGCAACATTTAATATAAATTTAAATTTATTATTATAGCCACCACACCTGTTGACACATTCTGAACATTAACATAAGTAATATTAAAAGGGAAGTGACGGGACAGGATGAGTCATTCAAAATAAATAAAAACAAAAAAGAAACCATAACTTCGTTTTGAAACTAACAATAAGGTCGATTGTTCTAAATTCCTAAGCAACTTTTTCAGGTCAAAAAATTACTCGAAACTCGGGAATTTTTCATTCTTTAAAAACAATAAACTCAGTAAACAGATTGAACTCATCTTGAAGTAATGCTTATCCGAACGCTGATCGTGGCTAGTGAATGTCCGAACTAGAGCACATAGTTCGAACTTAATGAACATTAAATATTTTACATCAGCACGTTAATTGCTTTTCAAGTTTACTCATAGATTAAACTATTTTTGAATAATATCATAAATTGATCAAACAATCATATAATTCTGAAGTATATTTTAAACCTCATTGCGAGCAATAAGTTAGTTTAATAAAAAGCATATAACCTGAATTGATTTTCGTAAATAAAAGGGAGCCTGCAAAAGGAAGTGAAAGTCCTATTTTTCCGGTGGTAACGAAAAAAAGGGTTACCGCTTCAATCATTGTGGCGACTTTTTCTATCTGTTAAATCACCACATCGCCAGTGTTAGTATGCATATTTGTTAAGGCCTTTTGGCGTGCTAAACTTTTACAGCGCTGAATAGATATCTAATCTAGTTGAGGTAAGTAAAAATTATTAATAACTTAATCTTACATATTCACTGCATTTTCTCCCCATTTATTTTAAAAAAAGAGGGCTTAAAAGAGGGAAGAGGAAGTTTAGTTTCTGCTTTGATTTTCTTATAGATTAAAATCTTTTAAGTTAGATATATAACTCTAAACTACATTAAACCATATTTCTAAAAGAAAGCATTATAGGAATTTTAAAAAATAAGGCATGAAACCGGTCTTCACCCCAGGTAGCGTATTCGAAAATTGGGATTGCCTGTGAAACTGAAAGGCTTGCCGGTCGTACTTAATTATTTTGATAATCTAACTACTTTCTTAATAAAAATGCTCTGGATTGGTCCATCAATGTTTATTCGTGCAAATCATGTAAAATATTTGAGATTTTACGAGCCTATGAAAAACTGAGAAATTTTGATAGCATAGCAAATCTCAATTTAGATATTTTGTTTCATAAAATTAAAAATAGGAAAAGTTTCTCATTAATAATTAATTTGAGTAAAAGCTTAAGCGTAGTTCCCAATCCAAATATTGTATACATATGATTTTCTTCGATTTTTTAGAGTGTACTTTTAACTATTCCATTTAAGTAGAATTCCTTATTGGGTACATATAACTAATAATATGTTAATTTCAATCTCAGTTATGATTGAAAAATAGAGAAGATTATCTAGAAATACATTTGCAATGGTGAAACTGTATTTAAATAAATTTGTCTGGGCTATTTAGAGAAATGAACTCTTTGCCCAGAACAACCAAAATGTAAAAACATTTTAAACACATTTTTTCATTCAAAACTTATATCAGAAAAGTTTTGAGAAAATCAGGTATTTTATCACATATATTTATTTTTTCGCCGTGTAATTCTTAGATATTGAATGTCCTTGAAAACTAAAATAAAAATTTTGCTTAATCTGCCACTTGATATTGTTATGCTTTTGACGCAGTCCGATCTTACAAATTCGAAACGAAATTTTCAAAAATTATTTGATAATCAAATAAAATAGTCTCAAACATCACATTCTACTGAAATTTAAAAAAATCGTAAGCTGGATTTCAAATTAATTAGTAGTAAAAAAATTATATATCGTATGAAGTGCAACTTATTAGTTAAAAATTCTAAGAACATTCATTAGTCTATCAAGTTTTACCAAGAAATTGATCCTTGAACAAATCAGAATATAAATTTCGAATCCGATAATGCTGTAAGTTATTTAAAATTATAAAAGAAACCNGCTGCGTCTTTAAGAATTATTTCACTATATTATTTGAAAATAAAAATAATTAAGACAAAATTTATCTTTCATAAATAACTGCTAACTTCAATTATAAACTAAATAAATACAGCAACATTAAAATAATACAACAATTAACAATAATACTTAAATTTTGTTGTATCGTTAAATTTATACTTTTATTTCGTTAAATTACCTGTAAATTATTGAAATTTTTAATACATAAAAAATGTAATTTTAAGGTTTCAAAGGAAAAAACTTTTTAAAAAAATCTGAAGGTTTAAAAAACATTTGATATATAGTATTTCTTCAAAGTCTTTGTTCCTTTCAATTTCCTTAGAATTATCAAAGTCCTTTCCAATTTCTTTAGAAATTAATGATTCTAACAAATCAGAAAATAAATTTCGAATTCCAAAACATGCTGCCAGTTCCGTATACAATTTGAATTCTATGAGACAAAATTTAATTATACTGTAAAATATATGTCAGGAAGAAAAAGCAGTTATGAAAATTATTATTTTATGTTGAAAAAAAATTATTAAAACCAAGAGATATTCTTTTACGTCACCCAATAGGAAGTTTGAGATTTCATGTGCCACAAACATTTTTAAAATATATGAACAGAGTGTTCCAATTCCCCGTTCTTTATATAAATTTTTAAAATCTAGTATTCAGAATTGTAACTAATAGTACGCAATTAGAGGTCACAGGCTAATATTTAAACTGGGAAGTAGCTGTTGTTGTTACTTTACGTCGCACTAGAGCTGCACAATGGGCTATTGGCGACGGTCTGGGAAACATCCCGGAGGATGATCCGAAGACATGCCATCACAATTTTGATCCTCTGCGGAAGGGATGGCACCCCCGCTTCGGTAGCCCGACGACCTGCGCGCGAAGTCGAGCACTTTACGGTAGCACAGTTTAACGAGGACCAATACCGCACACCCTCGGTCCCTACGCAGACTGATCCAAGTGGTCACCCACCCGCACACTGACCGTAGCCAGTGATGCTTGACTTCGGTGATCTGCTGGGAACCGTGTCTTAACGATCAGTTCACTGCGGGACACTGGGAAGTAGCAAAATGACAGTTGGAACGATCGAATCCCTAGTTAAAAAGAGGGGATGAAAATTTCAAAAACCAATTTGATTGTCTAATGATACTTCGACATAGTTCTACGCTACCGATCTTCTTTCAATTTCCTTTTGTTTCGCCCGAAAATCCAATGTTCGTGCTCGCAACGCTCGAATACGTCATCTGGGGAGAATACCGGTTCCATATCTGGACCCTCCCCTTTCCTTCTCTTCTCAGTTGAATGTAGTGGAATGTATTAAGATATTTTTCCTTTCCTTATTATTTCTCGTATTTAATTGTTACTAATAATTTTTTAAAATTTCCGCGACTCTTTCTTTTAGAACTATGTTCAAGGTAGTTTTCAGTTCTATATAGTTTCCAAATATAAAAGTTTTTAATCTATTTGAAAATCAAGAGAGAAATTGCAGTACTTTCCTCTCCTATGACTCTCCACACGCTAATGGTGAAAGCGTGTAAAGTATTGCCATCCATAGGCAGAGAGTTCTGCTCTACGCCACATATAGCCAATTTCGATAGTCAATGTTTCGTTATTTGCATTCCACTTTCCCCAACTGTTTCGCTAGTTTTCAGAGGCATCGTTTTTTCATGTTTAACATCTAATATGCATAAACTTATTTGAACCCACTGCCTATAGTATTCTTTCACTTAAATATTGACTAAGATTCTAAAAAACTATATATAATGACATCCTGTGTTAAAAGTAGCAATTAGGAACACCCCATATTTTATCAAATACTTTTCATTTTATTAAATAGTTTATTCGGACATATATTTGCCAATTTTTTCAGACGTTATCTGAAATTTCTAAATTCAACATGAAATTAGAGGTTCTTTTCCAACTTTTTTCTACTCGATTAAAAAGAATTAGATTGAGCCTAATATTTTCAAAACCGTTTTTTTTTTCCTTATTTGAACAAGAGTAAAAAAGCTCAAGCGACGAAACGCTGCAATTCGAAGAATAAGAATATTGCATTTTTCGAAAACCAGCCATGAATATGCGACTAATAAGTTTCCTTCCTTTCATATAAATGCAAATGCAGTCAATGTTTTTTCGAGCATTTAACGCACTTACTCTTTCCGTCTGGTTGAAAATGAAATTCTGTGATGAAAAAATTATTGTGCACTCCAAGTGGTGTTGCTTTTTCATTTCTATGAGATGAAAGAAATTAAATAAATTCATTCATTCCATTCCACTTCAGAGAAGAACAAATTATATCGAAAAGCCGCGTTGTCTCAGGGGATAGGATGTTTGCTTTTCAATAAGGTGAACCGGGTTCGAATCCCAGCTATGGCTGGTCGATACGAATTCTGCATCCGGCTTATACCGACCACAGTGGTGACGTGAAATACCCTCAGTGGTAGACGGATCATGGAGTCCTCTTGTCGTCTCAGACTAACCATGGGTGGTTTTCCTCCCCATGTAACGCAAATGTTCCACCAAAAAATCCTCCACGAAGCCAAAATTTCTCCCGATGCTTGATACTGGAGTTCTCTCATCTTCCGGATTGGGTTCTAAATTACAAGACTACGGAATTGAACATCGGTAGTCATAAGCCCAAAACTGGGTCGGTTGTTCAACGACTGTTATAAAATAAAAAAATTACAATTTAAATTAAAATATCTATAATCGCGATAATTTTTGCTCAATATGAATTTACTATTTCATTTTATATGTTGTTGTTGTTGTTGTTGTTACTTTACGTCGCACTAGAGCTGCACAATGGGCTATTGGCGACGGTCTGGGAAACATCCCGAAGGATGATCCGAAGACATGCCATCACAATTTTGATCCTCTGCGGAAGGGATGGCACCCCCGCTTCGGTAGCCCGACGACCTGCGCGCGAAGTCGAGCACTTTACGGTAGCACAGTTTAACGAGGACCAATACCGCACACCCTCGGTCCCTACGCAGACTGATCCAAGTGGTCACCCACCCGCACACTGACCGTAGCCAGTGATGCTTGACTTCGGTGATCTGCTGGGAACCGTGTCTTAACGATCAGTCCACTGCGGGACTCATTTTATATGAAAAGAGAAATTATATTTCAATTCTTTCTCGTTTCGCAAAAATCGGAAATATTTGCTCTTCCGAATGTATTAGCAATTATGTTTAAAAAAAAGCTATGCAAAGCTATGCTTGTTACTATTATGTAACGAACTATATGTTACTATTATGTTTGTTACTAATGTTACTATTATGCAAAGCTATGTTCTAAATGCACTAATTCCTAAATGACTTATTTTTAAATGATAGAAAATTGCATCCCCTCTGAATTATTATTGTTATTTTTTAATATTATCCTTTTTCCATTGTTTTAAGAGTAAAAATACAATTTATTATATGTTCTTATATTTGATTATATTGTTACATTCTATTTCAGAACTATTACAACTAAACACTCATTCTGAAAAAGTAATGACAATATATAATTATTTACGCCAATAGTAAGATAAATTACAAAAATAAGGTAAACCTGAAAACTTATTTCTTGTTGCCACTGAGAAGATAGACCTTCATTTCCTCTTACGGGTTTGTTTTACCTACGAATTTGTGTCTCCTATAGGAAAATTTTTTAAGTTGTTTAGTTTTTGGAGATAGACTTAAATTTTAAGTTTCTTTTTCCCCGACAAATTGTTTTACAATGCAGAAGAGTTCCTTTAATGATGGAGTGTCCTTCGAACGTGAACCATCATTAACAAGACCGCCGTCACCTTTAGCTGTTCCTGAGAATTTTGAGCCATCAGATGTCAGTGATGTAAGTGCTGTTAAAATATTTATTTTTTCACAGCTTTCTGCAACAGCTTGATTTGTTTTTAATAATATACCACCTTTAACATTTTGAATTGTTTTTATTGTCATTTATTGTTATAAAATTATTTATTGTCATAAAGTTATTTATTATTATAAAGTTAATTGATGAATTTGTCATACAGATTGAATTAAGGCAACCTTTTAGACATTTTAATAGTTTTTATTTATTTTTTGTGTCTCTGAACTTTTTCCTATAATCCACATTATTTTTCTATATAAGAGACAGTTACAACTGTCTAGCTGAGTTGAATGTAAGTTTTTATTTCAAGCATAAATGATACTGAATTGAATGTCAAACAAGTTTAATAGTTGAAGATATGCACTATTGCTAACAATGTTTAAGATTATTTTAATGAATCGGAACCTCAGATTTCGGCTAAAAATTAACTAGTTGATTTTTATTATATCCTATTTTTTGAATGATATGTATTAATATGAATCTTTAATCATTACTTGCAGTAATTACTTGAATCTTTCAGGAAGCCTTTGCTGCTGTGGCTGATGATTTGATCAATGATGTCATCTTAGATTTTTGTTTTCAAGTACATAGAGCATCTAAAATAGGTCTTTATAGAAAAGATAAAGAGGAGTAAGAGAGTTTTTTTTTTTTTTAAATGTTTATCATCGGAAAGTGTGAATCGAAATGTTCATTCTAAAATGGAATTTATGCATTGTATTCTAAGTGTAAATATTTGTGGGAAGTTGGTTTTAGTTTCAATCGTTTTTTTAATTTAATTCTTTAAATATTTTTATGTTACTGAGATTAAGAAACAATTACTTTATTCCTTTAGAAATGAAAAAAAAAAATTGGTTTAAGTTAGTTAAAGAAAGGCTATAAAATCTGGTAGATTCAAATAGAATCAGCAAGTATTTATTGTTCTGTAAGGACATAAATTTTGCTAATTACAGATAATAGTATACTTAGTTATGAGTTTCATAATACCCTGCAGTAAGCAATATAGTATTATGAATAATCATGAAAAAGTTTTATCACGATTCAGCTTGATACAGTTGAACCTTTTTGATGTTCCTATGTGTTTGCAATAATACTAATAAGGAAAAAAGAAAAGAAAAAGGAGCACTTTTATTTAAATGCATACATTTTTCAGTGACCTAATATTTTTGATCACTGAATTTAGAATTTAAGATGTTTTTCTGTTTTTTTTTAATTTTTTTATTTCCAATTCTTAAGAAACTTTCCTTGAGCAATTTTTCAAATCTTTAGAGATTACCATGTTTGAAAGGAAATTGCCTGACCATTCCTGAAGATGGAATATGTGTTGCATTTAAGAATATCTGCGCATAAAAAAGGAAAGAACTTACTAACTCCAAAAAGAACCGAAATAAAAGAAACCCCTGATATTCATGAGAAAATAGTTACTGAGAACAATTAGGTTACAGTATGTGATATTAAAAAAAGCTTAGACATCTAAAGATGTACAAAAAAAAAACAAACAAACAAAGAAAGTGGTAAAACAGAAAAACTTCAGTAATGTAAAATCAATTGAGGTTGTTTGAAATAAAAGTTTTTTGAAATAAATGTATGTTATTTAACATTTAAAATATTAGCACAGTTAATAATTAGACAGAATTACTAAAAAATATTGGGTTTTTGTCCTTGCCTTCCATTGAGTTCATAATTTTGAAGTTTGACTGCATTACTCTTTAAAAGCATCTGCATCTATAAATTTCATTATAATTGTAATCTCAAATTAAAATAAGATAGAAAATAACCCAATATTTTTTCCATTATTTAAACTCTTTTTGTTACATCACTTCAGTTATCAGAATTTTTTTTACAAATGTGTTAGTCTTATTGATGGAAAATTTTAAATTAATAAAGTGTAACTTTTTATTGATGTTTATAACATCAATTTTGCTGACTTTATTTAATTTTAAAATATTATTAGATTTTATTCATTTGTTTTATTTTGTACTGATAAATATTTTGAGCAATTCAATGAAATTAACTCTAAGTTTGAAAATTTTTTCATTCATTTTATAGTTTATTTTTATTAATTAATAATTATAATATTTCTTTTGATTTTTCATGTGATTCTTGCATTTCATCTAATTAAGAGAGACAAGTAAGTACTCTTAATAATTTTTTTTTAATAGAATTGTTATTTTGCATATATTTTGTGCTCATTATTGTATTAATATATATTCTTTCGTTCTTAGAGGTTAAAGAAGATATATTTGGTCAAATAAGTGCTAAACACAATATAAATTGTCCTCATTGTACCAGAAAAATTGAAGCTTCTCGATTTGCTAACCACTTAGAAAAATGCATGGTAGGAAATGGACGACTAAGCAGTAGAAATGCTAGGAGAAAGTGAGATTCTCTTTTTGTTTTAAATCAATTAAATTAGCGTTTGAAAAACTTCTGTCTTAATATTTTATCAAAAAAAAAAAACATTTATGATTATTACAATTGTCAATAATGATATTGTTATTAATTTATTATAGTGGATAGTTCAATATTTCAAATTTTATGTCTTAGTAGGTAATATATTTTTGTTTTTCAGGAAATTTTTTCTTTTTGCTAAAAACTGTTTTTGATCTTCAACAATTTTGTCTCATACTGCATAGAATTTATATGATAAATATAGCAACTGTTCTTATGATAAATATAGCTATTGTTTTTGATAAATATAGCAACAGTTTTTACTCTTCAAAATGTGTTTGATGGAACCTAGTTACCAAATTTTAATGTTTATGGTTGTAAGCATTTTAAAACTCACAAAACTTATGTTCACAATTATTGATATTAAAATTACTTAGAAAAAGTTAATTACAGGAATTTAAATGATAACTTTGAAAAACTCTTAAAAATACTTATAACTTTCAAATTTAAAATTTGGCTATTAGGCTCATTAAATTTTCGACCTTTAAAATAAATTTTTTTCTTAAAATTTTTAATTAATTATTGAATGAATAAGGAAATTACCATCATGTAATTTTTCATGGGTTAGCATCGAAGTGAAAATCAGGTAATAAAGTAAAATCTCTGAAAAAAGTATTTAAACAGTATAAGTAATGCTTCTTATGCTTAAATTATGCTTAAATTATTAGTAATAAGTAATGCTTCTAAAAAAATAATTCTCTATTATAAATTTTTAATTTTGTTTGAATAATCTGTACACAATTGCAAATTTATTTTTTGGAAAATTAGTTTGATTCGCTATTTTTTATTTATTTATTTTTTCTAATAGAATCGATGCAATGGGGAGTGATTATGATGATGATGAAAATGAAAGTGACTCCAGTTATTCATCAAGAAAAAGTTAGTTTTATTTAATAATTGTTTTTTTTTTAAATATAAAGTTAGGCTGCCTTCTGAAATAATAACTGTATTTTACTCTTTAATAATACTCTGAAGATACACAAGAAAACATTTTTGTATAAATATCAGAGAATATAAACTTGACCTTTAAAAGTTTTTGTAAGGTTAATATAAATTATAAACTCTACACAAAAGAGAAAGAAAATTAGAACTGAAATTACATTACCAATCATTCTGCACTATGTTTAAATTAGAGATAACTACTTGCTCTTCAGTTTAATAGATAATTTTTTTTATTTATTAGTGAAATAATTTATCATGATTAATGTATTTATTGTTCCACCAAGAAGAAAAAAATAATTTAAGTTTTTTTATGTTAGAAAAAGTTAGAAAATATTAAGTTCTGTTAATGTAGCTGTTTAAATAAATAACATGTTTTCTGAAATTAATCAAGCAAACTTATATGTATTCCTCCATATTGGGTAAGCAAAGAATTGTGAACAAGTTTTTTTTTAAAGTTTTAGTTATGAGATAATAGTTTACTTTATATCATAAATATTATGAGATAATAGTTTACTTATTTTTACTTTACATCACAATTCTTGAGATATTCCTTAGTTTTATAAAATTCATCAAGTCCTGAAACATAAATTAAACTAAGGAAGTCAGAGTCTTCAAATAAGTGATGATTGTGGTGTGAACTTAGTGTTATTGCCTTTCAGTTGTTTACAAAATAAAGTCCTGATTAATTAAAATCTCTTATTTTTGAACAGTTTTTCGCAGCTAATTTATCATGCCATTGACTTGCATTTCAATTAGAATTTTTTATTTTATTTTGTATTTGTATTTATTTCGAATTTCAATTTGAAATTTTTTTTATGCGTAATCACTAAATCAACATTCAGGACTGTACTTGTTGATTTATTGCCTAATACCCTAAATAGGAATTCCTAGCAGCTCATGCTAGCAGGAAAAAGAAAAAAGTTGGGATTTATGAGATGTAACTGGGCGTCCGGAATAGTGAACTTCATTTAAGTAAGTCATGGTTATAATTTTGGATTAAAATTCAAAATTGAAGCTTTTTCCTGATGTAAATTAACTCTCAAGACATAGATATGAAATTATGAAAGAAACTTATTGAAATTGGCTTTATTGAAAAACTTTTACTTATAGTCTGGAACATCATGCCATACTTTTTAATTCCATTTCCATCCTCATGCCTGGTGGAAAGGGGTTAGTGATTGACGATTTCCTAAAAATTAATTAACGTATAATTATGATAAAAAAAGATCAAGACACAGAGTGGGCATTGCTGATAAAAAAAGATGTCACTAAACCTTACTAAAATAAGTGCAATTTTGGAAACTTTTTTTTGTTAAAATTTTAAATTTAGTCCTCCCACTAAAAGCATTTATTTTTTGCTTTGTTTAAATTTTGTATTATTTGAATTCAATTAATAAATTTATGAAAAATAAAATGTATATTTTTTTCGTTTCATGCTATAGTTAGGAGTTTAAATTTTTCAAAGGACTAACACTTAACCAGCTGCAAAAAACATATCTGAAGTTGATGCATTTTTAAAAATTCAATCTTAAGTAAAGAAGGGGTTTGCCAAAAATCATGGCAAATGGTACACCAAACAAAAAGAAATAAAAAGAAATTGGTGTGACTTCAGATTTAGGAGGAATTCTTATACTATCTTATAATTTGAATGAGGTGTGTAACACCTGACACTCATTTTATCTAGTTTCTAATGGCTTATATTAGAACAAGATTTAACTTAGAAAATGAAAATTTTCATACTTTCAGTTTCATAATTTGACAGAATCTAACTTGAATGTATGTATATTTGGTCTGAAATTAATACAATTATTACAATTTATTCCTTTTACCATCACTTTGTTTCATGGCTATTTTTTAATGTTTAATACAGTAGGGAACCGATTATCCGGAACGATCCATCCATCGCTATTCCGGATAACTGATTTTTCCGGTTTTCTGAATCGCTACAAAGAGCAGTTTTTCATTGTTAAACCCAACTAAAAAAAAAAATTTTTTTTTTTGGAAATAATCTTAAAAAGAAGAAAAAACAATGGAGTAATACACTAATGTTTATTTCCAAAATGATGGCAAGGTAAACATCTTTCAAAAAAGAAAGAAAAATCCTAAAATCTTATGAGGAAAAATTTTTTTTTTAAAAAAATGGCGGGAAAATTTATCGAATTTCGTTTTGGTTTTTTGGTTTTCTGATTTCCGGATAACGGGTTCTGTACTGTATTACACATTTTATTTTTTCTCACTCTGTGTCATGATGACAATAAAAAAAAATTTTGCTGATTTTTTTATCATTTTTTTTTGTTTGTTGTCATAATTTCATATACTACACGACAATAATAATAATAAAAAGCCCACTTCCGATTGAGTATTTTTTTTAATGTCCAATTTAATTGAAAATTGGTGAAAACTGTGATTAAAATAAATTTATTGTATGTGATATTTTAAAAATAATAATCAGTGAAAATGATAGTTTGAGAATAATTTACTTGTGATTTTTTAAAATCATAAGTAAAATTAAAAATTAAATGAAGAAATGTTGCTGTTATAAAAATAATTAACATTTCATAAAAATTCCTTTTTCCCAAAGAAATTATTTAGCACTTTAGTTTAACTATTGGTTACACACATATTACATATTAGTTGGTTGTAATCCTGGTTCAAATAATTTTAGAATAAGACTGAATCTTAATAAATAATCTCAATAAGATTTAAATTTTAATAAGTTTTAATCTTAATAGGATTTAATTATTATTGAATGTTTATTCAGTAGTCAGGAAGTTAAAATTTCTTGCAATTATTAAAATTTCCTTTTTGAAATATAATTTATAAATTTTTACTTTGAATTTTATTCTTTATGTTAATTTTAGAACCAAAGAAGAAAACAACAAAAGGAGCATTCCGAAAGAAAGTTACCAGTAAGTGCAGAGCGGTTTTTTTTTAGAAATAGTTATATACTAATTATTATTTTAAAGAATTAGCTTTTGAATGTTGCCAGTCTTACAAATGTTCTTTTTTCTATTGCTTTGTTTATTTTAGTTGTTATTAAATTAGTGTCTTTATTATGATTTATAACATTATATTCTTGATAATTATTTTAAAAATAAATCTATTCTTTTAAATTAAGTTTTAAAGAATTGAAGATAAGAATTTTCTCCTTTCTTTACTAAAGTGTTATTTTTTTATTTATTTAAGAGCATGTTTTAAGACTTTTTTAATAATTCAAAAATTATTTTAGTCATTTTTAGTTTCTTTTTAAATTACTTACCATATCATCAATTAAAAACATGGAGAAATTAAGCTAGTTTTGTTTTTCGAGGTTAGTTTCGATTTTGTTTACATTTCTGCAGTTCTGGTGCAGTATGTCTCAGGAAAGTAAAAAGTACATCTTTGCACAATTTGTCGCAGCTGTATCATCCCTAAAATTGCAATGTTCTGTTTTTAATTTTAAAAAGTGGCTCATTTTATATATCAGTTACTTTATTAGAGGCAGACACTCTATTTATGTAATTATTAATTCAGAATTTTCTTAGTTTTTCTAAGACTAATGGTGTTTTGATTTCTTTGATGGGCTTTATATATTTTCAAAATTTTCAGAAGATCCAACTATGCTCTCCATCATAGAAGCTTCCTTGTCCCATGGTTCACCTTCTGTTAGTGGAAGTGATCAAGTGTCACCTGGTAAAAATCCTTTTATTATTATAACAACTTCTTTTTCTTTTAACCTGTAGTAATACAGCAAATACTTTTTATTTTAATGATTTTTGGATTGGAGTTACACAATAGGGGTGGAACATAGCTAATTTTTAACAGCATTTTTCTAATTTTTATTACAATATTTAGTTTTTGTAACAATTTGCAAAATGGAAGGAAAAATTCGGAAATAAAGCTTCGAAGTAGGTCAACCTTTGAAAAATAAATCGAGCATAATCAAAACCATTTTTAAAATGCCTCTTTAAAGTTTGGGATCTCCTCTTTCATGTCTCATTTTCTTTTACTGTAACAGAATTATTTTCCTGGCTGTTTGAAAATTGAGGATGATTTTAATCAACTGTGATCAAATTTGCTCTGGAAGATAGCAATTTAGCCAAAGTAGCAATTTTATTTATGATATTTGTGATTTTTTCTTTCATGTCTCATTTTCTTTTCTCTATCAGAATATATTTTTTAACCGTGATCAAAACCACTCTGAGAGTGTTAATAATGTTTGAAATTTTCTTTTTTAAATCTTAATTTCTTTTCTCTATTAGAATTTTTCTTTTCAGCTATTCTGAGATTATTCCTTTAATGTTTGAGATATTCTCTTTTATGTCTCACTTTTTTTTCTTCTCTATCATAGGGGTGTACAAATTTTTTGAGTGAAAGGCCACTTGCACAGCAGGCAAGATTAACGAAGGGCCGCACACATATTTAGTCATGTTAGTGGCAAGTTATTTTTATGTAAGCATTAGTGTTCTAAGCACCAAATATTTTTTATCAGTAAGCTTAATAACATATTTGCAGAAAATTTAATACTTATAATTATTTGAATTTATTTAAAACTGAAAAATTTGACATATTTCTTTAAAAAACTTTTTCTATTTTCATAATTTATCAATATGTACATAAATATACATAAATATTGGGATGGGTGATATAAATTCCAACCAAAAGGAAGCTTAAAGAATGAAAGTGCAAAAAAAGCATATTTTATGGAGTAATATAAATTTGAATTAAATATTTTAATAAAAAAAAATTTATGATGTTTAAACTAAAACCAAATTAAAAGAAGCTTTTACTGCGTTCAGAAGTTCCCGGGGGCCGCACGTCAACGGTCGGCGGGCCGTATGTGGCCCGCAGGACATAGGTTGTGCACCCCTTCTGTCAGATTTTTTTTCAGTCATGATCAAAACAACTCTTCTAGTGCCTCTCTAATGTTTGAGATTTTCTATTTCATGGCTCAATTACTTTTCTCTGGCAGAAATTTTTTTTTTCTGGCTATCTAAAAATTCCCATAAGAACTCATATAATATTGGTCAAGTTATGTTGACAAATAATCTATGAAACATATTTGATTTAAATATTTTAGAAAGTATATATGTTTAAAATATGAACAGTAGTCTTAAATGAATTCACTAATTATTGTTTTTCTTTAAAATTTTAGAAAATTACAAGTTATTCTTCACTCAGGTAAATCTAGCTTTTTTTTATTTTAAACTTTGTAAATGTAAAATGTATACTCACTATAAATTATTAGATATTAACAATTGTGTATTAAAAATATTATGTTCATTATATTAAATTGTTGAGCTTCTATTTTTAAATTTAAATTTGTTGCTGACATAAAGCTAACAATAGAAACTTAAGAACTGATTCTGAAGTTAAAGTTTATCAAAATTATCTTAATTTGATGATAATTGAACTAGAAGACCTCCTGTTAAATATCTAGTGTAAAAAAATATGCAATACCAAACTACTAAATATTATTTTGATTTTTATCTCATCTTGTTTAAGATGATTTACGAAATCCTTGCAATTTATATCATCATCCAAACTCATTCTAATACTTGTTTTTTTGTAAAATTCAATGCTAAAATTATATTTTAGCTATTTTTTTGGTCAGACTCACTAAGTGATTGTCTGCGTAAAATTTTATTTATAAATAATTAAAATTTTTGTTAACTTAAGACTGGAAAATACGAGATGTTATAAAAAAAATTTAAAACGTGGAAAATTTAATAAAATAAGAGTTTGATGTTGCCGGTAGGCCACAGACAAGGAAAATATGGAAAAGTCAGGGAATTTTATCAATCTGAAAAAATCATGAAAATGTTAGATAATTTAATTAAAATAAGTCAAGGAAACTGAGTTAATTTAAATATGACATGCACAATCCAAGATTAGCAAGATGAGGTAGATTAAGTCCCAAGATTTTTTCCTAAAAATTTATCCTCTAGAAGTATTTATGATCACTCTGGATGTATTTCTTTAGTTCATGGATAATATTTTATACGCCTAATGTTTTTGTTTTATTTGAAAAGATATGCACAGAAACGGAGTATAACTATTTTACAGTATATTTTACTTTATAAAATTTATATTTAATCAATTCATTTAACTAAATTTTTTTAACCAATCTCTTTTTTTACTTAAGATTTACTATTAACTGTTGAAATTTTAAAAATTAGTAATGCATATTTTGTTGTTAATTTGAGGTTTTGGTTCTGAATAAATATTTTGTTTTTTGTTCACCAGAAGGATGCCAGGTTTCAAGAAATTAAAAATTGTTGGCGTAAGAGACACATTATAATACACATTATAATGTAATTTTTAATGCTGCCATCACTTTAAAATAGAAGAGTAAACTTCAGAAAAGGATTACGTTTGAAGTTTCTGCTATTTTATAACATAGATTTTATTACAAATAACATATTATTTGAGCAAAGTAATTGTTCTAGAATTATTGATTTAATATGTATTAGGTGAAAACATTATTTCCAACACTTTTACACTATTTACTGGTTTTCTAAAACTAAGTTGAACTATATTCTTTATAAAAAAGACATATTATTAAATTCTTTGAATTAAATTTTTAATCAATTCTTTGTTTTAACAAATGTTAATTTTTGTCATAATTGACTTAAACTTGAAGACAATCTCCTCACCAAACTTGCTTTTTATATTTTATTATATTTTGAGTTACAACACCACTTTCAGAAGCAAGCTGTAGTTATTGGCAGTGCTAGAAGATATAGTTGTTAATTTCCTGAATTCAAGATACCTGAATGGCTTTAATTGTCACCCTTTCTACACTCAACAAAAAATTTACACTGAAGTGCACAGTAGCGACATAAAATGTCGTCAGTGGTAAACAGGGCACGGGTTAAAATCCCGCTGCCATTGGGTTAAACAGGGGAGGTTTTCCTAAATGCACGTTATTGCCATAAAAAAAATCATCACGAAAGCTAGTTTGTCCCGATGCTTGATCCAAAAGTTTTTTCATTTTCTGGGTTTAGTACAAAATCGCAAAGCTACAGAGTTGAATGTTGACAGTCGTAAACTCAGAAGTAACCCAGCTGTTCAATGTCAGTTATGACGTAAAATAAGAAAATTTGTAAGATAGGGCCTATTTTTGTAAAGTAGCACCTATACATCAAACTTTTCCATGGTATTTTTTCCAGATAGGTACTTTTTTATTTTAAACAAAGTACTTTTTTTAATACTCTTTTTAAGTATTAAATGATTTTAAAAATTATTGTTTTAATTTTTTTAGTATTGTGGAGTAAAATCTAAGCATACAAAGAGAATGTGCATGAATACTCTTAAATGTTCTCAGCACACTGATAAAATGCGAAATGATATCCGGAAGGAACTTTTAGCTAGGTAAGTTCTTAAGAAATAGGATTGTTTAAAATGAATGAAGTAAAAAATTCTATTAAATTTTGACAAATTTTTTTACGAAAAATGTAAAGATTTCTTGATTGATCAACACCTAGAGTGAAAAAAGAAAGAGTGAAAAAATTGTTAGAAAATAATATTACATCTTGTTATGTGTTGTTAATATTTAGTTGTTTTACTTGTAAATTGAATAAATGGAGCATCGGCTTATACGTTAAAGGAGAGCAACACAAATATTTCTCTTTTGATTTCTGACTTTTAACAAAAAAAAAAAAAAAAAAAAAAAAAAAAAAAAAAAAAAAAAAAANGTAAGATAACTTTTTATTTGGGAATAATGAAATTTTTAATTTGAACTTGCTTATTTAAAGTGATTACAATTTAATTCCAAAATAATTTAGGCAAAGATTGACATGCATTCTGAGGAGTTTTTATTCTTTTTTATCTGCAAATTAGGTTTTTTTGTAGTTAAAACTATTGAGGAAAACTTTGATTATCATTTAGAATCGTCGAAATGTATTTTTTGTAAATTTTTTTTTAAGCAAATGCAGGTCAACTTAAACGCAGAATGCAACAAAAATTCACAATTTTAAAATTACAAATGAGGGTCGATTTGTACACCAAAAAATTTGTATAAAATGGTTGCTTAAATTTGGTAATTTACTTTAAAATAAAATTACTAAATTTAACTAACTTTTTATAGCCTGACGCTCATTGAATGAATAAAAATTTGTGTGTTCCACGCTTCTTTGTTTGCCAAACATTTGAAATAATTTTTTGATTCGGTTCAATGTGATAAGTTAGCCTTGTGAATTATATAATGATAGTTTACTGTTTTTTTCTTTTTCATATTTAAAAAAAAACAAACAATTATTGACATATTTCAAAATATATCCTTATATGCTAACAATTCTCAAATGATGTTGATTCAAAATATCTCAAATAATGTTGATTCAAAGTATCTCAAGTTAAGAAGTCACTCCTGATAATTTTAGATTAATGACTTAAATAAGTGTCAAGTTTACAACAAGTATACTAGCATTTTTAATTTAAGTTACAAAAGTTTAAAAAATACTGTTTTGCTATTGAATATTTTTGTGTACTTTACTGTAAGTTTTTCAAATTCATTGTTAAATAATATTGCTTTTTACTACCCATAATAATTTATATATTTAATTTATGTCCTTTATTTATTTTCCTTTTGATTAATAAAATTGTTGTTCAAAAATTTATAACACTTTCAGTTTAATTTTTTTTTGATCACAGAAATTGCTATGGAAATCTTAAAAATATTCCTAAAAAGTTCAGACTTCGAAATGTTAAAAATAAGAAAAATAAATACCTAAAAAAATACTAAATTTTGTAAGAAAATCCTAAAAAAATGTACTATAGGTTAAAAAGGTTTTAGTACTATTTCTATAGTAGTTGATATTAAGTACTATTGATAGCAATTTAATATGTTTTTATTCTTAATTAATATAATAGTATTTTTTTAGTTACGGTAATGAACAAATAGTCGATGATGTACATATTGATGTAGATACTGTTGATGAAGAAGGAGCTGCATTCTATACAGCGCCTGGTATGTCTAGAAGCTCATCCCCAGAGTTCAATTCTGATTGAAGACTTATAAAATCTCATTTTTCCTCACTTTTTGGAACTTTTTAACCTCATAAAGCTACTACTAAAATAACACTGCAAAATTGATCTAGTTTTTCAAACATTTTCAACATCTAGAGAAATACATCTTTGTTAGAATTTGTAGAAAATTTTGAGTTCTTATATTGTATTTAACTGTCTATATGCTATTGCATAAATTAATAATAAATTATTATTATTTTTTTAAATATTTTTGAGAGTGCTGTTTTTTATTAAATGCCTTTGCCTGTTATTCGATGATATACATAAAAGAAAAAATTCGGAATTTTAAATTTTGTATTATGTTTACTTATGTCATAGCAGAATTATTAGATATTTAAATTTTCTTGGTACGTAAAATTAAACTGAAACCTCTTAGGATCGACCACTCTCTGTTCCACATTAAAATGGTCATTAATAGAGGTTGGCTGTTCCAATGGGTTACCTTCATGGACTTCAAAATGATATCGATGGCACACGATTTTTTGAAAAATATTTTAATTTTTGTCCGTGTCATTTCCTTGCTGTGGAAATGCCTTTTGTGTTGGCGTCATGAAAACCAGATCGAGAAATAAAATTTAGTAACAATAAAAATAATTCCTACTGATATGAGTAAAAACAAATTCATCAATTATGAATGATGGAGCTATTTTGAAAATGAACAATTATGTTTTTTTGTTTAAGTTTTCCTTTACTTTTATTTATCTTTAAAAATGACGAGTAGCTTGTTTGTTTGAGATGCTTAGTTTTTTCCAAAGAAACTTTTTTTTCTAAATTAACAATTAACTTTCAACTCAGAGGTTTTCCCAAACGCTGGGAGATGGTCTCTCCTAAAGATTTTCTTCAGCACTTAGTCTATGGAAAAAATTCTGTGCCTCCCAAAAGTGGTTGTAATTAGAGGAGGTCAAAATTTTGTTTTGATCAGAATCTAGTATTTTTTTATAGTTAAATATATAATAATTTGAATATTACAAATATTGTCTTAATGAAATACAAAGAGTCTTAACGAAAGAGCAATCTATGTTTTATTTCTAGAAGCACTTTTTCTTCCTTTTATTTCTGGTTTTTGTTTTATTCAAGTTATTGAGTTATACATTTTTATATGCATAGCTAATTACTCTGTATATCATTTTTATATTGCAAAGTGATACATTTCTATATTCGCAGCATGAATTTATTTAGTTTAGAATAAAGACCCTACTTGAGTTATTTAGTTTATACAATAAGTATTTATCTAGTCTGATTAAGAGACTAAATGTTTTTTGTATTTATTTCCAAAACAAACTGCCTTGATTTATGTATTATTTTTTTAAACACAATAAACTGAAATTTATTGTTAATTTGCAGGTTGATGTTTTTCCTGTCAGTTTTATAAGTTATTCTATTTTATTTATATTTTTTATTAAAAAAAAACATCTTTGTGTTAAAATCTTTTTCAAAAATATTTTTGTACATACATTTACATGATATTTTAATTTAGGATGCTTTTTTAATTGTCAGTGGCAGCATTAAAATGTGATTTAGAAAGCTTATTTTGTAAATGTATATATTTCCTAGACCTTTTTTTTTTTTTAAAGAAAAATAAAATTATTGTTCAGTTATTTTGTATTATATTCTTTGTAGGTATGTCTTATTTTAATAAACAAAATATTTTGTCTCTTTTTTTATGAATGCTTATTTATCTGTTATTTTTATCTTGGGGTCAATTTTTTGGTGTACTATAGTTTGTCAAAGAGATCATTAAAAAAATCCATTGTTTTTCATCGCGATAGGTACATTATCAACCAAGTGCGCCGGCAGAATAATATGAAAGGGGGTGCAACCCTCTAACAAACTAACCCCCCTCCCCCCCCAAAAAAAATAAATTAAAAATATTCTGTTATTACATTTTGTTTTGTTATCACATATGCTTTCATCTGTTAGTTTTTTTTTCAAAATGCATTTCTTCATTGTTATCAAGATATTTTAAAAAAAGTGCGAATTTCTTGTACTTGCAAATTTTGCCTGGCGAAACTGTATTGATGGCACAGCTACTAACTTTGAAACACAAATAACTACAAACAGTAGTTTCGTATACTAACATGTTTGTGCACGCTTAACATTGGTATTTATTGTGTTGATGAAGTTTTACAGTTGCGAGAAGTCAGTTTGTGTTCTACACCTTTGTTAAACTAAATAACTTATAGAAAATATAATGTTATTTATATTTCATTAAATGAAATTTGAAAATATGGCTCAGTGAGAGAACAATCAATTTCTCAGTCTCAGAACAATCAATTTCAACGTTGAATATTTTACAGTGATATTTTAAATACATCAACATTATATTTTTATTATATTGATATTACATTTGTATTTTCGGTTATTTCATTTAACTTATAATCGGAGCAAAAATAAATATAGAACTCTTTTGAAAAATGATTTAAAATTTTCTTTATATCGAATTTTTTTTATTTACTGTGACTTCATAGCTTAAAAGTTGGGGAAAAGATTCAGTTGAAAATTATTTATTTAATATTATTTTTTTTTTGTTAAATAAAATTAAATGCGTTCGGTTATTTTAAATTTATTACATTTCTGATAAAAAATAGATAAAAAAAAGTTTTTCTATAACTTATTGGCAATTTCTACTNGTTAATTTGTTTTTTATATATTTGTTTTTTTAGTTATCCTTTGTTAATTCGTTTATTAATTTCATAGCTTACTTTAATGATGAGCTTTTATTTCCGTTTGAAAGTATATATATATACACTTTTTTTTTAATTTAAGCTTTTCTCATAATTAAAAAAAAGCATTATAATATTTATTGTATCGTTTCTAATATTTGGCGGAACATCTTAAGAATTTGGCGGCACTGTGGTTGAGAATCACTGCTCTAATACATCGATTTAGTTACACACCGTTTCATTCAGCTGTAGCGGAGGTAATCAAAATTGGCCTAACTCTTCCAGCTACTACGTGCACTATTGAACGCACTTTTAGTACAATGCGACGTATCAAAACATGGAATCGATCTACAATGTCTCATGAGAGATGAAGTAGTTTGGGCATGCACAGTGTGCATAAGAAAAGAATCAAAGATGACTCAAAATTCATTGAAAAAGTTATAAAGAGATTTGGACATCAAACAAGACGATTACAATTCTTGTTTGATTAAACAATTTTTTAATTGTTATGTATCAATAACTACTTAATTGCTTGCTTTTGAATAAAAATATTTTTAATTAAAAAAGTTTATAACAAAATTGTTTTTCTGTACCTCTTTAATTGTTTAAAAAGAAGCCAGGGGGGTGCAAGTGCACCTCCTTGCACCCCCCTGCCGGCGCCCTTGTTATCAACACATTTTTTTTTTTAAATGGTTGCTTCTATTTCTCTTCTGCAAAATAGTTTTTTAAAACTTGGAAGTATACCAATTTGTTATTATCCATAAACAAGTATCATGATTTTTTTTTCAAATCCTTAATAAATCTCTTACTATATTATTTTAAACATTTTGAAACAGATTTGAAATATATATTTTTGTTCTTAAAATAGTCTTACTCTTAACAAAATTAAATTAAGGTATTGAAATCTAATTATGTAATTCAATTATGAGCAATAAAATTAGTTTAAATGCAGAACCAACCACCAGGAAGAAAAAGCTGGCAAAAAGTCTTTATAAGCACTGTCTTTTGAAATTAGCTAGATTAAATACTAAATTAGCTAGATGAAATGCTAGATTATCTAGATTAAATACTGAAATAGCACTTGGAAAGCTGTTTGTGAGTCAAATTGGCTTTTAACCCTTTGAAGCAAAGTTTTTATTAAATATATTTTTCATACTTTTTTTTTCATTATTTTGTATTAATTTAGGTCAAAATTAGTGGAAAATATTGCATTCAGCATTTAATAATTTATGGTTATGAAATACTGCATGAAACACTGGTGTCTTTTTCTGCTTTAATAGTAAAATCTTCCGAACACGGCTCACTTCCGATCAATAATTTTTCAAATTTGCAGTTACTTAGATCTAAAAGAAACGGTTGTTTATCATTGAAGTTTTTTAAAATTTCAAAATCAATTATTAATAAATCTTTGAATATGAATGAAACAATTTTTTTATCAAACTAATTTTTTTTAAATTTTATACTTTATTACAAATATAATTCCGGTAATCACAGTATTTTTTAAAACTATTAGACTGTTTTTTCTTTGTAATAAAAAAAAGAGCGTCAGAAGAAAAAGACTTATAAAAGGGACACGGGTGCCCCATCTTTGTGAAATGGTTAACATGTAAAATTCATTAAGCTTATTTTAAATATAAACATGTTATAGAGTTTTTATTTTCACTCTTTTCTTTGATAAGATAATTTCTTTCCTTCAAATAAGGATTTCTATATAATTGAACAATATACAATTGTAAATATCTATTTTCACGTCTTGGTAATACTTTTTCCCTTTATAAATGTTGATCTCTTTTAAAAGCATATTTTAATAATTAGTTCCTGCTCTTTGTATGCTTTTTTTTTTGCACATTTCATTTTCTCCAATAATATGTTTAAAAGACAAACAATCTTTAACCAGAACAATTCAAACAAAGCATTTGTTTTCCATTCTCATTATTTAAAGAACTTAATTTAATAGATTCATAAATAAGGTTTCATTTGCCTTATAGTTACTAAACTATACTATTGCCTTATTGTTACTGATTTCTGACTTAAGTATTGTTAAGTAACTTCTAGAATAAAGCGGAAAAGAGACTTAATTCTGGGAACATTTAAAATTTGTTCTTTTTAATATTAACGCACAAAATGCTCTTACAGATCCATTAATAGTCATGAAAGGTTTACGTACATGCGCTCGTGTAGATTCAAGTATATATTTATGAATGGTAAAGATTTTCATTAAGCTTATGCAGGTTCCCCGCTAAGTCCATATCTATACTTTTAATTTTCGAACATCTGCTGCGGTAGTCATTAAAATAACTTCTAGATACAATAAAGTGGCTATATATGAACAGATTAAATCGTTCATCGCTCTACCTAGAGGAAAACTGCTGAGTTAGCGATCTCAAAAATGGTACGAAGTATAGAAAAATGTTGTACAGCATTGTTAGTATTGCACGTCTCCAGTTATTGCTATATAAGTGATATTCAGGTTTAGTTAAGTTACGATGTACTAACAGATTAAACCATTTACAACGTTACCAGGTGAAAACTACAGAGTTGGCGTTTCTATCTTCAAAAGTGGTTCGTGATATGGAAAGACATTATCGATATAGTCAGAATAGACTTACTTGCGGACATTAAGGCTAAAAGGGGAGATAAATTCTATAAAAGAAGCGAGTTTGTTAGTTAAAATTCCATATAGTGTGACGCAAAAAAATTATATTAGAAAATACTGTTAAAAAATAACTTATTACCTTACCGAGGTATAAAGTTTTGGAGGATACTATACCGCGCGAGAAACTTTGCATGGCGAATTTTGTTTTATCTCCATTGGTATATTTAAAAATTAGAGAAAAGTGAATTCAGTTAAACCTAGTTTTATGAAGTTTCAAGTGTAGAGAAAATGTTTTCAAAATATCAAAGTGCATGCAGATGCATAGCAGGAGCGGGATAACTTTCGCAGTACTAAAAACAAGTATTCCTGCCATAATTTTTTCGAATTTTGATATTAAAAAAATTCTTTCATTATTTGAAACTTCATAGTTTACTCTTTTTCTTTTTTAAATTTTTTAAAATTGTCGTTGAACAACCGATCCAATTTTGAGTTTACGACTTTTAATGTTCAACTTCTTAGCCTTGAAATTTTGAACCCAATCCAGAAGACAAGGGAACTGAGTTGGGAGTATTTGGATAAATTTTCCTTCGTGGAGGACATTTTAATGGATTTTTTGATGAGGAAAACCTATCAC
Source organism: Parasteatoda tepidariorum (assembly GCF_043381705.1). Lineage (NCBI taxonomy): Eukaryota > Metazoa > Arthropoda > Arachnida > Araneae > Theridiidae > Parasteatoda > Parasteatoda tepidariorum. Next base: position 60,603,389 of record NC_092206.1, on the reverse strand, counting down.
GGTTAGCCTGACTGCAAGGGGACTCTAACCCATGATCCGTCTACCCCTGAGGATATTTTACATCAGTTATCGCTCTGATCCGAAACCGGTTCCCCTCATTGGAAGGCAAAGGCTCTATCCCTTGAGTCACCACGGCTCTTACTCTGGGTTTATTCGAACTCACTTTTTCTATACATTCAATTTTAAATTACTCATTGAAAGAGAATTTTCTATATAAGATTCTTCTTCGGCATAGCGCTCTTTTAAGAACATGTTGAACACAGAAAATTAATGTTTAGTCCTTCCACCATAAGAAGACCTTCAAATATTGGTACTAGTCCTGCAGTTATGACTAGGCGTAGTTACGTTAATGACTATTTTTGCCGTGTTTTCACGATTCTTTTAACGGCGCTTTGACGATGTAAAGCGTTACACTTTAAATAACGTAACTCTAACGCTATTTAAATTTCACAAAGCTCATGCACGAAAATTTCCCTACAAATTGCAGTATCGCTAAAGGGGTCTAAAACAAGGCTATTGTTACCGTTAAACGCAAGAAGACCGCCCTGCAAAATCTCTCTATTTCGACTCAAAGATGCGCGACAATATGAACTCTCCGAAGGTCAGCAGTCTTCTGGCGATGGCTAGACTGCATATTGTGATTAGTTAATTAAACTATATAAATAAAGGTGTATCGTATTAGCCTGCTGAGAAGAAACAAATGTACATTTGAAGCATTATTTCCTTGACATTAATGTCCACAATGTGTCTTTTATAATTAGTTTAGTTGCTGAGTAATTTGCACCAAAAAGTTCATTAATCTTGACGTTGTGGTTATGATTTTGGGAAACTTAACAATAAAATTTGGTTTTACAACACGTAATAAAATTTGGTTTATGTGGTAATTTTATCCATGATACTTATTACGTGGCATAAAAAAGATTTATTAGGTTAAATTTACTTTTCAGTTTTGTACTAAATTTGTAGTTATACGAACTATAATTTTGAATATCAGAATTTTTGGTAAACCGTTACCGTATCAACGACAAAATTGCCAAATGTGTTGTTTAATTACCGTTCATTTTGGTTTTAGGAATCAGATTTTCTTTTTTTACCGGTCAGTATGGAAATTTTACCATAATTTATTTCTCTGTGCTTTATGCTTAATTTTTCTAGTCAATGAATAAAATAAATGCAGCATATAAACAAATGAGAGAAAAATAATTTTCTTAAAATCACTACTATTAATAATTATCGGTTTGAATTAATCTTTACCTTTTTTACTTGTAGCATCGAAAGAATTTTGTAAGTCTTCGACCAATTTAACAAAGACGCAATTTCTATCAATGCAAAGTTCTTAATATTTTGCTTTTATAATTACAAGAAAACTGTGCTTCTTTCTGCTCGCTATCCCCCTAAATTTCTGTTGCAGTTCCTTTCGAGCGAGCCACTCACTCCTTTCTCCAATGTTTTATTTTTTAATACCTCAATTTTTATGTTTTGATGTTTTTTTAAAGTTTATTTTAATTAAGTTAAAGGCCACGCCTTCTGCTATTTAATGCTCAGGAATTTTGGGAGCTTTACTATTTTATTTCTCCAAATAAATTAGAAAATTTAACATAGTAAGACGCGCTGTTCATAATTTTATTTGTGTTTTCTAAATTGAATGAGAGGAATTGCATTTTCGTATAATCCGAAAGGCCACGCGAATTTGCCGAATACGGAAAATCTTTGGGAGGTCATAGCTACGTCCCATCCCCGTGCCCCTGGTCATATTCTTTTCTTGGAATCGCAGTCAAATGAAGCACGGAAGTTTTAAAATTCCCTTTTTCTGTTTCTTATACCTTTTCCCCCGCAAGACAATATGAATCACTATATCGAAAAAAAAAGAAGCCAATTTTAAGTTACAATCCTGAACTATAATACTTAAGGACCATGCATGAACTATAATACCCTGACGTCATCGTTACGCTTTTTTAAACGATATATTTCTCTATGGCCACAATAAAGGAAAATGAAACGAACGATGCATTGCGTTTTAGATCATTCGTTAATTTTAGATTTTGAGATATGGAGTTTTAAGGATGACAAAATAGCTCAAAATAGGTTAAAAAGTGAAATTGCGATGGAATATCGAAATCGCAATTCGCGATCGCAACGAACTCTAGGGGGCGTTGTTGTATGAGACTAATACCTGCGATTTCTATATGAACAGTCATTCAGTTACTCTAGAGACGTCGTTGATGTAGCACGTAGCATTGCAACGTTCCTTCTTTATTGTGGCTAATTAAATTTAAAAAAGAAAAATGCTTGATATTCTTTCTTATGCAAACGAAAACAAAATGGTATCTCTTTTTATTAGAGAAGGAATATCCAAAACACATCGGAAAAATATTTGTACATTAACAGAAAAAAATATGTATATTCTTATAAGAGTTAAAACCTAATGCCCGAGAAATAGTATTACTAAATTTAATGATATAACATGAAAGGCCCATTTAAACTTTACATTCTATAGTTTTAAGAATCATATTACTTCAAAAATTAAAATGAACAAAAAGTATACATAAGCCTCATAATTTTATGAAATTTAATTTTGTAAACAAAGTTTTTTGACAACAATTTTTATCAAAAAATTTCAAGTTTCAATAAAAATCATTATTTAGAAACTAAGAAACGTAAAATAAAGAATGCTGACGAAACAAAAAAAAAAAAAAAAAAAAACAATTCTTTTTTGTCGCCATTTTTAGTGCTACGAAAATTCGTCTTTGGGATTTGCCAAAAACAAAACAAGATGCAATTTTATTTTTTCAGGAGGGAAATATTTTACCGAAAAAACGAAAATGTACCAATTCCCACAACATAAAACTTTATCTTGGTAAACGTACGTTTTGGAAATGTTATTTCATTTGGAATCTTATTTATCAGAGTTCATATGGCGATATGATTGTTTTGAATCTATGCTAAACTCTATATCGGCTCATTTTCCACCGAAATCCGATTGACTATTTTGATTTTAAATAAAGTGTTTTATTTTATGAATTGTCGCAAAAATTTTAAGTGTAGATTGGCGGCACTTAAAAACCGCCAAATCTGTAGCTGCTGTGGCGTTAATACATAAGTACCGAATTTTTATTCATACTTTTCTGAATCATATTACTTGAAACATTAGAATATGCAAGAAGTATACATAAACACATAATGTTATACCATTTATGTTTTCAAAAAAAGTATTTTGACAACAATTTTTATCAAAAAATTATAAACTATAAAACGGAAAATAAAGAATTCTTAGGATAAAAAACGATTTTAAGAATTCTTTACATTGAAATAAAAACTTTCATATAGTTTCTTTTCTTATTATTCTTATAGTTCTTAATCAGACGTAAGAAACCATTCTGTAGAGAACTATCATCAAATAAGAAAAAAAAGTTTTACAAGCTAATTTTTTATTATAAAAATCATAACACTTACCTTCTTTATAAATCCGTAGAGTTCCAAATGAAATGTTCTTCGTTTGAAAGTTTTATTTTCAAATAATATGTGCATAGATTATCCCTTTATTACTTTTAGATAACATACCACACATCAAAATTTTATAATTGTAAGATCTCGATATGAATTTGAATATGTAGCTTAAAAACAGAACAGCTGAATTCTAGTTGAAATTATCTATTCTTTCAAAACTAAGAAATACTTACCAAGAAAACGATAAAAAATTTATTAATCATCAGCACAAATGACACTATTTCAAGTAATTTGGTTGATTCTTTATTGTTGTTTTCCGAATTATATAGATACAGAAATATATACTGTTCTATAACAAAGAAGAATTCTATAACTATTGCAGTTCTTGACGTTCTGAATTCACATTTCTTTATTGGAATGACGAAAGCAATGTTGACTTCATTTTAATTTGTAATGAATTGAAGACAGAAAAAATTATTTTACCGTAATGCACACAATCTGTAACAGCAAGTTATCATGAAATTGGAAGTTATGTTGTTGGTAATAGAAAGGTAAAAATTATTGAGAAATTGTTCTTCAAATGCTTGGCGTGTTCTGCTTCAATGTTTGGCATGTTCTGGTTAGTTTTTTCAAGTTCTTCAGCTTTTCCTTAGGGAAATTTTTATTTTTATTTGCTGCTAAGAAAATGGCGTCCGTCATGGCCAATGATTTTTATGGAACTAAATAAAAACGTGACAAATTAATGTCTGATATTTACAGGCTCCCGCTAGAGGGCGTACTCGAGCGTTGCGATCGCGAATAAAGGAAAATGAAACGAACGATGCATTGCATTTTAGATCATTCGTTAATTTTAGATTTTGAGATATGGAGTTTTAAGGATGACAAAATAGCTCAAAATAGGTTAAAAAGTGAAATTGCGATGGAATATCGAAATCGCATTTTACTTAGTTGGTTAATTTTTTACATTGATTTTGATTCTTAAACTTTTTTATTTGCCGAATGAACACTTATTTAAAATCATCAAGAAAATTGGGACAAATTCATCATGACATTTGCTTTAAAAATACTCGTCTGCTTGTCATAATATTAATAAATGACTTTTCTTCTGATTTTATTCATAATTTTATAATATTCATACTTATTCTTTTGAAATACATAAAATTTCTTAACAAATAAGCAATAACAGTAAGAAATTTGTTTCGCTTAATTACAATCTATGCAGGTTGTTTAGTTGGGTATTGCTTACGTAGCCTTTATAATTAAAATATGGCGTAGCGATTTTTAATTTCTGTAAGCTCTCAAGATGTTTGGTAAATCAAGATACTATATAAAGATGCACAACTTCTGAATAGAAATCTAAGAGTTTCCAATTCAATGCCGGAGCCCTAACTAATCTTTTACGAAAAAGCAGCAAATTTGTTTCAGTGCTTGAAGTAATTGCTACGCTTTTTGCCCAACTAGTGAAACGACGATTTTATCGTTCTCTTTTATTATTTTAAATTGAATTTATGAAATTCTTTTAAATCGTTTGATTATTTATGTTATTTTAATTCTAGGAAATGTTTGGATACGTTTTCTTTAAGGACGTCGAATGTTAATAAAGGCAAAGTAAAACACATTTTCTTATAACTTAAAGTAATGGTTACGATTTGATTTAAATGTTTAAACTATTTTTCCTGTTCTTAAATTAATATCCTGTTCTTAATGATAATCCTATTATTAATTCTTGCTAATCTTCTAAATTTCAATGCATTTATTAAATGCGTCTAGATTGTCTCTTTGTTTCTTGTTATTACTGTTTGCAGTTATGTATTGTTTTTTTTTTCCTTTAAGAGTTCTTCGAACTTGAACTTTGTTCCTTAGGTTACAATTGGTAAGTCCTGAACACATTTTAACGTTATATATTTGCGTGTATTATGTAATAAAGGTTTTTCCTTTTATTTCGAAAACCGAAAACTTTCTTTTGTGGGAACGATGTATGGGAAATTTTACCTTTCGTGAAAGCTAAGAACATGTGATACGCAAATAATTTTTCCGATAATATTACTGACAAAATGGCACACTTGGAATAAAAAATCTTCTTTGCTTAGGAGTGATCTTCGTATCCTTGGTGACCTTGGTATCCTATATATTACTTACTTATTAACGCCACCGCCGCTACAGATTTGGCGGTTTTTAAGTGCCGCCAATCTACACTTAAAATTTTTGCGATAATTCATAAAATAAAACACTTTATTTAAAATCAAAATAGTCAATCGGATTTCGGTGGAAAATGAGCCGATATAGAGTTTANAGAGGTTCTCGTTGGTTTATATATATATAAATCTCACTTATTTATCATTTTCAAAAATATAATAAGTAAATGCTAATAATGCAATAATTTTCCAACCTAATATTCGGGAATAATAAAGTAATTACTCTAAATAAACTAACTTTTTAATTATTTTTCTCTTAGGTATAAATGAATCGTGTTACAATCAGCTGATAGAAAGATTTAAGTTAATCTGTTGTTCTGAAAAGCTCTATATTTTATTTATTATTTTTTTTATAAGCAATAGATTATAGTTAGGTTTTAAATTTGGCGTAACTAGCAATTCTAGTGTTAAAATTATTAGTAATTCTAGCTTTAAAATTATAAGTAATTCTAGCTTTAAAATTATAAGTAATTCTAACTTTAAAATTATAAATAATTCTAGCTTTAAAATTATTTGTAGGTCGAAAATATCACATTAGGAAAAATTCTTTTAAATCAGAATCCTTTTCAATTTTTTTAACACGAGGAAACTTTTATAAATGGCGGGTTATAGACATCGTTTCTCTTTTTTTCTTTTTTCTGCTTCTTTTTTTAAAAAATTTTTTTATGTACAAAATATTTTTATAAAAGATGTTTTTTAAATTTTTTTTTTTTAAAAAAATGCCTCTGACCAGCTTGTGTAGGGGTTAGGGAACTGCCCTTGCATCAGAAAGGTTCTAGGTTCGAATCCCGGGCAAGGCATGGATGTTATTTCCTTCTCTGTATCTACTATCTGTCCTTACTGTGGGAGCAACGTTGGCCCACCTAATATGGTGCCCCTGAAAGAGTGGCTAACAAATCTGCCCATCATGTGTCTGTATGACCCAGGTCATTATCCAGGTGGGGCATTGGAAAAAAAAATTAAAATCGTTTTCGTTCTTTTTCACTGTTAAATTTTTATTTTGGAAAAAAATGAAATAGATCGAGACTTAACAAGCAACAATTTTGTATACGTATGTATCAATTTGCAAGTTGCGCAAAATTAAAATGAATTTTTACGATTAAAGAAATGCAGACGTTTAGTAAGAATAAGGAAATAGGCTTAATGGAACATTGAAATTGTTAATCACTCTTTGCTCTCAACCTTTTAAAATTAAAACACATTAATTTAGTTTTTTTTCGCAAAATATTTACCGATTTTAAAATGTTGCTTAAAAATTGAGAAATATAAAATATGAAATGGTGATATTATTTAAGGGGGACATATTTATTAAAAACAATAATATAAAATCACATAGCGTTTGCATCAGACGTGAGAGACAGGTGACCGAATTCCGGCAATATTGCATATGTAATCCTACGTTGTTTGGTGAAAAATGTATAAAATGATATTTGCCATATATCCTTGATTTATAAAGCATTAGTTTTCAATGTTAATGCACTTCCATTTGGAATGCTTTTTTTTAAAAATTTGGTTTCATTATGATATATTAATTTATCCTTGGTCAATGTTTACTACGATTTCACTTTTTAAACATTGGTTTATCTTGAATTAGCAGAAAAAACTGTTTTAGACTAATAACATTGAACATGCATTATTTTATTTTTTAAATACATCATGTTTAGCGCACTTCTGCAGTACGTATTCATTATTGCTAGAAAATTTGATGTTTGAACAAAAACAAGGTTATAAAAACGGACTTATTCACCACTAACATATAGACATTTTCTCTTTGCAATTTCAAGGTTACACTCATTAAAAATAAGAAACAAAAGGTTTTTACGCGACTTGATGGTTCAAAAGGAAGAAAACAAAGATTAAAAAATACGCCTTGCTCCTTCAAATGCCGTTTAACCCGTAAAGAAACACTATTTACATTTTGAGTAAACATAAGTGTTTACCTAAGCTTTTAGAACTTTCGCAATAGGCTGTTCCGTTGTGAAAATGGAATTATGGGTTATTATGGTTGGCAATAAGACGGACTTGGCGATGTAAAATATTTGAAAATAAAAAGTCTTCACTTTCCCCGTTAGTTGTTTTATCAGTTAAATTTTACTTTGGGCTTAGCACAAGTAAATCGCTTTTGATATGGATATTTTGGGAGATTTGGCTAAGAAAATAGGTCTGATGTTGTATGTCGTTGATTCCAAAGAAATTTTGTCTGAAGCATCGAATTTTGTGAGAGATTTCATCAAGAAATTGGGCTATTTATGGTATTTTATGAATCCGAATGATCACGCCTTTGAAACTGTTGACAAAGTACCCGATTACTATAAAGAGGTAAAAGTTTCATAGTTTCTCAAATTTTATTTTATGATTGTAGTTATAAAGAATGGAGCTTTAGAATAATTTTTATTCTAATTACCCAATTTGTTAAAAATATATTTGCTTTTAAGATCTTAAGAAATTGAGAATATATATGACTTTGTTTAGGGCTATAATAGGCTAAGACTCGCATTAAAAGTTACTTTTTGGGTTCAAACTTTACAGTGTATGAATAGATTATTTGGAGTTTTCATATATTCTTGTAATGTAAAAAATTCTGGAACGTTAAAAAACAATTTGAAGTAAATTAAAAAAAGAGTTAAAAATTCAGTACTCAGCTTTCATCAATACAGTGGGATAATATTTTTGTAACATAATGGAGTATTGTTTTCACATTAAATGATAATTGATTATAAAAGGTTTGGAAGGAAACAAAATACAAATTCCACTGAGCAAAGTTATCATTGATTTTTGAGAAAACGATGATGAACTTCCTTTCTCAACCTTCTTGCTTTCAAAGCAACTTTTCAGTGATCATTGTGTTTGGGAAGAAAAAATTTAGATACATTTTATTTGATCTATATAGATGAGCTGCCTAAGCAATATTTTTATGCGTGTTAAGTTACAAATTTTATATTATAATTTTATATGCTTGACAGTTAAATGTTAGTGAAACTGAAACATGAGATAAGGTTCCAATCACGTATTGTGGCGTTTCTGTACGTAAACGTTAACGTCAATTTATTATCAATAATGAAACATGTGAATACAATGGCTTTATCCCTTATTTTTAAAATTATCATATAAACCTCCTTTTTTGTTGCTTTCAACCACAGATTTTAGAGGTTCGCGTTGGTTTTTAGCGATGGTTTAATTCTGAGACTACGTTATAGATGTTGAATTTACATGAAAATGACAAATGCCACTCAATATCGACAATTTTTTTAACGTTTTCAATCCTTTTTAAACGATTTTTGGTTATTGGTTTTATACTTACTATTGTACATATATACAGTAAGAGTTTTTCGCAATTATGTTTTAGGGATGGTTCGAAAAGAGCAACATACTCTAACAAGAATTTTTTTTCTTGTCATATTGCTTGAAAACGGTGAATTTGAAAATCTAGTCTTCTTAATTTTTGATATATTGTAATTTTTGATCTATTTCAATGATATTTTTGCATGCAGACAAAATGAAAATATGGAAAAGCACACTTCTCTTTAAAAAATTCATAATTTTAGATTTCAAAATCTCACGAATTTCGAATATTGCGTTCACATGAAAAAGATTATTTTTAGAAATATTTCTTTTATACATTAATCGAGTATTTATAAATAAATAAGTGAATTAATTCCATTAACTGTAAAACAAACTCAATTATCTTATAAATTCTGTGTAACAGTACTAATTATGTGTAACAGTTTATTTTTTCGCTAAAAAATAGAGATAGACACAAATATTTATACATATATTTTCAATTTAAAATGATCTTACACCAAAACTCAGGTACACACATTAATATATCAAGGAATAAAAATAACGAAAGTTTGTAAAAATTATAAGAATTAGAAAATATTGGATTAGACAGCATTTTATTCTTCTAAAAAAACGGAAAACATGATTTTTAAAATAAACTAATTCAAAAATTAAAAAAAAATGGTTCAACACAAAAAAGGTGAGAAATAAAATATTGGGTACACTTATAAGAATCGAGTTGACATAGTGTCAGTTAATTTTACTGATATTATGTTAATTTTAAACTAAATTTATCTTTAAATGTGTTGCAAGAATTTATTATGCAAATTTTAAAAAAAATCGGATGAAAAGTTGAGGATTTGCTTAAAGTTATTGTTGTCGGAAAAGCGACGACTTTTTATCTGCTTTTTTGTGATTCCTCAACTTATTATTATTTTTTAAATAGATGGTCTGTAATTAGTTCTTGCTCTTAGCCCGTGTATAGGCAGTTAGTGCTTGTATATTTACTTTAATCTTTAGTGAACTTTGAAAGATTAAAATTTGATTAAGAAGTCTTCCTATTAGTACTAAAGGGACAGAATTGTCAGTTAATTTTACTGTATTAGTACTAAAGTACTAAAGGGAAATCCAATTTAATACATGATTCCGTGAATCGTGTGCTGGTTTCAACTAAGTTATTTGCGATTCATGGGAGCAATTATGAGGGCTCTCAAGTTCTCCCAAGTGAGGACAAGACTGTCACATTGTAGATCTTCAAAGTATCTTTATAGCTTTCTTTATTCGGTACATAAGTTAAATTTTTTAGTAAACTATATGAAATAAATACACACAATATCCTTGAAGATGGTACATGATAGTTTTTATTTTTACTATATTGTGAAAAAATTGATAATTATATAATCTTTTCCAGAACCATCCTAGTGCAGTTTAAAGCGTTGCATTATTCTATAAGATAAAAAAAAAGAAAAAAAAATCATTTTTGAAAAAAAAAGAAGAACCCCCACTTTATTAGAGCAATTTTTAGTAACATGCAATATCCCTTATTGACCTAATGTGACATATACATCACGTGAATCACGATAATTCTTATGTGAAACAGAACTGTTTTCATATCAAACAAATGTTTTTTCACTCTTTTAAAAAATTAAGTAGTAGCTGCCGGAAGAAAATGTTCAGTTATTAAAAAATTAACCACTTTTTTAATCGAAGGTTTCTTTGGCATGCAAAAAATTCAAGTGCTAATGGGTAAGTATTTTTAAAGATTGAAAGATAGTTTATTAAAGCCAGTTACCATAAAAATTCACATATGATCAGTCTTGCCCACCATTCATTGCAGGAAAATAGTTCTTGATATAAATTAAATTATTTTAAATCAAAATACTCTACAAAACTCTAATTTAAATACTCTAAACAGATCTGCAATCCTTGCTTTAGAAAAAATCATACATACCGACTTTAAGAAGACTTGCTGAAATTTATAGTAGTTTAAAAAGTAGATTAAAATGATTTAATAAAACAAATTAGATTAATATTCAACGATAAACTTAGTTTGTATTGTCTAAATATTTGAGTTTTTAAGGTAAGCAAAGCTTTCTGTCTATAAAAAACAATTTTAAGTTTAAATTTTCTATCCTCCAATTTTGAATATTAGTAACATTCTGTTTGCTTAACAGTAGAAAATAGCAATTTATTTGATTCCATGCGACTATTAATATATTCTTATAAATTGCAGGTAACGCCAGCCTTTATCTTTGTCATAATTTTAGAACAAGTATTGCATTTTGTACGAGGAAAGAAATTAATGAGGTTGAATGATTCAGTCACAAATATATCTCAAGGAATTCTTATCGAAATTTTCAAGTAAGAATTTCGTTTCTATTTTTTCATTCCCTACACGCGATGTAGAAATAAAGATACTGTTAAAATTTTAATGAAAATAAATATTTAAATAGAATAAATTTAATAAAATATCGCTTGTTTAGGTTTAAGAATGAAGAGTTTGCTCTAATCTTTATCGAAACTGAACATATTATGCTGGAATATATGAATCAGACAATCTTGCTACGCATAGTCGCAAAAAAGCAAGTTAGGTCGAGGTGCACCATGTTGTCATTAAAACTGAGATCACATTTAGCTTCAGAAAAAAATAAATAAAAAATGGCATTTCTTCATCCTTCAATGCAAGAAAGCTAAACAGTTTTTCAAAATGAGATTTGTTTTAACTGATGAAGATTATTTTGAGATAACTTATTTTATATCTTCGATTATTAATAATAACTAAAATAAGCCGTTAAATAAAATATGACTAGTAATGTCACAAATCACAAATGTATTAACTCTCTAATAATGGACCGCTTTCCATTGTCCTGAGCATCGTTGTGAAAGTATTCATGTACGTGGATTTTGAATATTTCATCATTGGACAGAGGGGCTATCTAAAACTACCCAGTCCTAATGTCAACATTAATTATCGAAAAATAATAGTGCGAAATATAAGGCCAACCTCACATTCCTAATATTAAAATTTAAATAATCTGGTTTACAAATTAATCAGCAAAAAGACCGTTAAAACTTTATATGATCCTGGAAGCATTTTTATGGTTAAAAAAATAAAGCAGCTTAAAGTAAGATTAAAAATACAGGGTGGGTACAAAATACTTTTAAAAATACCGAATCACTTTATTGTACAGATATTAAATGAAAAAGATAAATACACATATATGAAGAACGCTATAAATTGAATCGACCACAATATTTATCTTTAATCGATAGTCAATGGCGTAAAGATAATCTCTTACGCCATTGTCGGATGGTGGGACGAATCGTTTTGTCCCATTTACGCTATAAAATAGTTCGGAGAGAGTCCAAACTTCTGTGCTGCTTAGCAGTAACTTTAGACTCTAGAATCTCCAAACACAATAGTCTAAAGGATTTGGATCTGGTGAAGAAGAGAGCCAATCTTCTTGCTTGATAAACTTCGGGCGATTGACATGGAGGCAAGCTTGTGTTGATTTGGCTCGGTGCGATGGTGCAGAATCTTACTGAAATGAGGTACAACCTGCCAACATGTGGCAATAAATATGTAGCCAATACTTCCTTTTTGTAATAATCAGCATTGATTTTTAGCCCTTTATCGATGAATTTCAGAGGAAAGTTTCCTTTATTTGACTTTGCAACCCAATCTATTATAGACTTGTTCTGAAAGCGTTGTACAGTTCGAACACTTTTAGGTACATCATCGGAGGAATATGCAACATTATTTTTAGTATTATGACATCGTTCTCACCAGAAAAGATTATTCTGTGAAAACTTTTACTATCGTGCCGGTTCAGCAATTTCTTATATCTTTGTAACCTTTTTAATTTTTGTTCTGTTGTCAAACTTTGAACTTTTCTTTTGCAATGAGGGTGAAAACCAAAGTCTTCATTTAATATGACTTGTATAGTTTCTCCCACTCGTGTTCTCTTCTGCAGCCACATTTTATGAGCAGAACGGACTGGATTTCTTCGTAACTTTACATGAATTCTTTTGAGGCTCTCTTTTGTACGAACTGAGTGTGGTCTACCAGTCCATCTTTACAGATATTAGAATCCAATAATCGGTTTATAGTTCTATATATAAATGTTCTGATAAACCCAAGAGACTTTAATTGCTTAAAGATTCTACCTGCAGAAAATTCTCAATCGATAAGCTGTTTAACCATCAACCTTATCGATTTTTTCTTTAAACTGATTCTAAATATTTTGCTTTAAACAAAAATCGTTCGCTCTTATATAAAGTGCCACCCACAGGAATAGTGAGAGGGCAACTGTTATATAAAACAATTAAAATTAATTCCTATTTTTTGGAGTATTTCTGTATTTAGAAGTCACCTTGTAGATTTTGATATTTGTTTTGAAGCAACTTTGAATTACAATAAGTTATGCACTCGTATTGAATAAAAAATTTAGACGTTACATTTACTCTTAATAAAAACAAGAATAGAAGTATTTATATTCGCTTTTTACGAAATAGGATTAAAAATAAATTGATTACTTGATTAAATTTGAACGAGTTTAGGAATGATTTAACAAAATAACTATAAATAGAGGAAGTAAAGGAAATGTGTAACAATATGCCTATAATAGGATGCATATAATATCATCCCAAATAGACTGCCCGGGAATTTGTAAAGCCCCTATATGCAAATGATAAGTAACAGTTTAATTTGAAAATTTTATTTTTAGAAAAAAATAAGAATTATCATTATATTGCTTCAAATTTCTCTCTCTCTTTTTTATGTATTAACAGATAACAGTTTATTCCTTAAGCATTTTTAAAAAAATACTTTCTTTTTGGGATGCAATTTATGCGTTGTTATTATCATAGGATACCTGTTCGCGGTGCAGAGCTGTTACTATATACTTGGATCTATAATAACTGGCGACTACATGCTCTTCCTTGGGATTCTCCTTGGACTTGGCTAACTTGCATGATTACGACTGACTTTCTCTTTTACTGGATGCATCGGGCCACTCATCGTAAGTGGCAGTGTTTTTTTTAAAAATTTTCATGCTTTGTTTTATCGAGTGTAGCTTTTTTCTCTTTTTTTTCTGAATGAACTTTAAATGCTTGTTTTATCGAATAAGATTTTTGATTTTTAATTCCTTTTTATAAGTTAATTTTTGTTGATTTAATTTGTAGCCTTTCTTTTTTAACTGGAAGAATCAGACCATTTATAATAAATAATAATTTTTTTTTAATGTCTGTTCTACTACTTGGTGTTATTTTACTATGTAATTTATGTGCTTGTTTTCATGGCAAGTGATAATTCCTTCAGAGCACTTTTTTATTAATAAATTAAAAATATAGAATGTTTTGAAATCAATAGAATATTTGTAACAGTTGGTTGATGAACGTAGGTTTATTAAATAAAGTAAATTCTGGGATATAATGATCAAACTTGAAATAGGGGGGAGTGATGTTGTAATTTGAAGGTTTTTAAACTTTTTATGTGAATGTTCTGAAATTTTTAATGATATGACAATGTTGACTAAATTTTAAAATAGTCCATACAAAAAAATATTTGTTTTTAAAATCATTTCTGATTGTTATTTATTAAAGGGTGTCATGGAGTAAGATTTTACTTTCCCGATTTCATTGCTAACTTATGGAGGATTGTATGAATAAATTAACTAATTATTAAGTAATTAATTAATATTTTGAAATATTTTGTGTTTTATTTCATTCAATATAATGTATTTTGTGCTACTTAGTTATCACATTTTAATGTTTAATGGCTTTAAGCATTTGCTAATTTTTTTAAAAACTATTATGATAGTAAAATTCGACGAAGGTTAAAAAACATTTTAAACATTAATTAAGTTTAAAGAGTACATTTGAGGAAATAAAAACGAACATAAATATTGCAAAATGTTAATTAGTAATTTAATAAAAAAGAAATTTGTGCCCATTAATTTTATATAATTGCATATCGGATCAATTAAAAGTAGCATCTGATATCAGGAGGTTCATCAAAAATGATCCGTTAAAAGTGGCTCATTAAACTTGAGCGTATTTTTTTTCAAAAAAAAAAAAAAAAAAAAAAAAAAAAAAAAGAAAAAAACACATTATTTTTGTTTTGCTTTGTTCTTCTTTTCATAGTGCACACTTTAAAGCGAGTTTTTTTTTCTTTTCTGGAATTGTTAACAATTTATTTATTTTTAAAATTTGATTTTGTAAACATTTGGAGTTCATCTTAAATTTTATTTTGCCAAATTTCTAAAAAAAAAAAAAAAAAAATCCCTAGCTAAAATGTGCTCTAATACAAGAGGAGTAAAATAAAAAAAATATTTTGAAAATTGATTCAGTAATTTCTTAAGAAAAGATGTACCATATTTGGCTTTTTAACATACATTGTAAAATATTCTGAATCGAATTACGATAAAAAATACCGGCATACAAGATGTCGATTCTTTTTACCATCAAATCCATTTTGACCAGAATATTACGGAACAAAAAACATGATATACTGCAATTTTTATAGTAATAACAGCTGTCAAATCACTGTAATTAAATGAATATTACGGTAAATATTATTGTAAATATTACTATATAATATTTTGAAGCGAAAGATTAGATTTTAGATTTAGATTTTACGGTTAAACAAATTTCATGGATGATGCACCCAAAGTGCTGATACTTTATACCGTGTTTTGATTCGGACTTTATTACAGTGTAGGCTGGAATAGAACATGAGCCTAAGGAAATGTTCTATCTCAGCCTATTAAGTCCGTTGAGACAAATGATTATTCATTTAAAATTAACAAAACGAAAGGAATAGTTATTTAACAACTAACAAAACGAACTGAAGATATCAAATAAAGATTTTATCGAAATTTTAGAGCATATACATAAATTTGAGGTTATGTTTAATAAGTGGTATATTTTTTAACACTTTTTTAGAGAATCTTAAATTAGATTTTCTTTCATAGCTACCTTTTTCTTCCCGTAAAGAACATATATGTTTTGAGAGACAGAAACTTGAAAACTATTTTTAGCCTCTTAAATGACTAGCTTTGAAATGTCATTTAATTTATTCTTTTAAAACTTTGAATAAACTCGCCAGAAAGTTACGTTAATTAACATCATCTTTATTATTAAAATTTCATTGTAGCGACAACTTTTTTTTTCAACGCTGTTCTAAGATAAGTAGAATCTTTTAATTATGGCAAGAGATGATTTTGTGTCAAGATAATATCCGTAACTTTATTACTCCGTAGTTTAATCAATATTTTGTCAGAGTTTGGCTTGTAAGTTAATGAGATTTTTATAAAAAAGGATGATTTTAAGTTCTTATTTTTTCAAAAATAATTACATAATAAAAGAACTTTCGCATATTTTTTTTTGAAATATCAAGTTTTTATTCAAATTAAGTTAGAAAGTCTAAGCATTATTTTGTAAATACAAACTGAATGCATTAGCTTAGTTATATCCTGATTATAAATAAAAACATAAGCGTAATGTAAGCGCAAATATAGCTTAAGAAAACATTTAAATTTGTTTACTTAAAACGTTTTAAAATAATGCATGTTAATTGAATATTCCTATGCAATTTTTTGTGAAGTAAATAAGTAAAAAATTTAAAATTTATGTGAAAATTTTTAAAATTTAATTTTATTGTTTTTATTTAGCTTTAGATTTTAATATATTTATTTTCATACCATTTTTCTTCTAATTTTACAATCTCAGCTTGTTTATTTATTTTGTTAAACCGATAAATATTTTAAATGTTATTTCGTTTTTTCTCTTAGAATGCAGTATTTTGTGGCAATTCCATGAGCCACATCATAGCTCGGAAGATTTTAATCTGACAACGCCTCTTCGCCTGAGTATTGTCACAAGCTGTACTATGTGGGTAAGTTCAGTAATTAGGTAGATTATTAAGATATGGTTTTTGGTATAAATTACTGTAGTCCAGAAATAAACCTTTTCCATTAGTTGCTTAAAGTTATACTAATATCAAGTTAATTAATGAGTCGCAAAATTTGCTTCAACTTTAGTGTAATGTCAAATTGAAAAATCTTGTCATGTAAATTGAATCTTTTTAAGATTCATAAATTGAATCTTTTTAACATCCATAGAGGGCCAAGGCCCACTGTGCCCATCTCAGTTTGTTTGACTTTTGGCTCTACAGTGCAGATGTTCCCATTAGGTAGTCAACCAAACACTGATCCCCCAGTGTTCAGTTCCTAAGCATGCTTGGTACCATTTATCAACCCACTGAAGAACCTTGCCCGGACCGAGGATTGAACCCAGGACCTGTGGAACGAGAGCACGAAGCGCTACCACTCAGCCATCGGGCATCGAATCATATTTATATTTAAGATAAATTGCAGCATTGTGTAATCAAATTTAAGAAGCACGGTAATATGGTTTAACTTAGTACCACATTAAATTTGCTGCAAATTTGTGTGATTTTAGTCCAAAAACTTATCAGAATATGGTTAATCTTGAATGGGAATAAGTTTCAATTAAACACCTTATTTTAGCAAATTTCTACGTTATTTTGCTTCAAGGCACCAATTTTATGATGCAACGTGAAACTATATTTATTCAACCGTGCGTTGTCGAAGACCAAGGGGAAAGTTGGTTTAGGTCCATTTTGCATAAAAATGACGGTTGAGCGCCATCTGTTGCATTTTCAGGTTTACTAAGTTCTGCAAATTAATAACATAGAAAATAGTTTCTCCCCGAGTGTTATTACACAGTGAAGATGGCTGTATTGTGGAAAAATCCTTCCTTTCAGAGAGCAAAAGCAGTTTTTTTCCGAATCAGTTTTTAAGGACATAAAACTTTTTGTCCTCGTGGCCTTCAGTTGTGTTAATTTTTAGGATATTGTTGCTAATATGCCTGTCGTTTTAAAGTATCTAGAATATGAACTATTCTGTGGCTTATTCTAAGGAAAACCAATGTCAGAATTTAAAAATATTTAAATTAAATGTTTGAATTTTTTAGAAAAATTTTAAATTTTGAGCAGTTTATGATATGACGAAAGCTTGACGATAGTAGTTTTCTGTTGATTCGTTAAATACTTTTTCAGGCTGTTTTGTTTATAAAAGTTATAATTCTCTTCAAGTAATTATATTTGTTCGTTAGGTTATGCCAATTATTATTTTTACAATATGTTAAGACTAAAAAAAGGACCTTTATTATGATCATCCTTATCTGATCGAAAATTTCAATAAACAGAAATTTAAACTTTTATGAATATACGAAAGCAAGAAAAATTTATGGGTACTATTATGCATTAATTAATCGAAATATGCAGTCTCAAAATTGTAGAGCCCTAATCTCTTTGACCCCTTTGGCCAACAAACTGGTCGTGATATTTACGTTTATATACTAACCATATTTCATAGTTTTATAATTATTTTTATATCGCAATTATGTTAAAAAATTCGAATGGAAAATGTAAATACCATTAACTTTTGAAACCTCAAAAGGGTAAACTTAGATGATACAGTTGAAGCATTTGATGATCGAAACATAAAATCAAATATTTATTCTTTCTTAAATTAGTTTTCATAAAAACCTAAATATTAAATTGGGAAAGATTTATGTTTGGTTAAATACAAAATAAGAATATTAATTACGTTTCTATTTTTTTTTATAGCATATTTTAAAAAGGAAAGTTTCTTTATTTTATTAATTGTGCATAATTGAACGTTATTAAAATGGTTGGAAAAAAATCACATTTTCAACTCTTATTATTTAAACAAGCTCTAATAATTTGTTAAAAATGCCGTTGTTTTAAAACACGCAATAAATGAACTTCACGCTATTGTTCGTGCAAAGAGTTTACACTTGCTTATTAAATACGATACATATTTACATAATCCTTTGTGATTGAACATCATCACTATTTACTTCCTTTTGGATAAACATGCGATTTTCTTTTATATTTAACTCTTTGTTGTGAAAGAAATACATTTAAAAATCAGTTTTGTTTGAATGAGTATCGAGATTATTTACTTGGTTAATATTAAATGAATCAAGTGTTACGTAATACCATCAAGTATACAGTTACATATTTGTTTATTTTTTTATTCTTTGGGAATCACTGTGCTGTCAAAACTTCTCTTGAATGTTACTTGCGAATTATTTACTTGGTGAATGCAGAATATATCAGTCAATCCCAAAAGTAAAGTTGCCTATTTTTTGGAGGGAAAAAAACTTTATTTTTTTGAATATTGTCATCATTTTAAAGGCTAAAGTTCTGTTTATTTTCCGATGAAATTCGCAGAAACTGTTGATGTATATTTGCAGATTCTGTGACAACTTCTGTAACTGACAAATAGAGAAGTTGCTGGAGAAGAAGAATGTTGAACAAGGGCGTAAAATTTTCACACATTGCTCATCGGACCACTGCTTTCTGCAACAGTTTCAATAGAACATCGTTACATACATCTCTTATTGTTTTAACTTGGCACCTAGGGAAGTTCTTTAATTTAAAAAAAGCGTTAAACCACCATAAAATGTTACTTCTTTTTGATGAGATGAAATATGAGATTGGGATAGAGAGGAGAGTTGATATGACATTGGCATAAAAAACTGCTACTAGCCAGCAAAAACGCATCGATAAGTCTGAAGATTATGTAAGGAATTAGACAAACTTTAAACTTTTAAATGAAGTAAATATTATAAAAAATAAACGGATCGTGGTATTTTTTTTTTGAAAAATAGGAGACTTTACTTTTGGGATTACCCTGGTATTTCATTGTACTATTAGGCTCAGGGAACTTATTTTTGATTCCATTGGTATTACAACACGCTTCTAACTTACTTTGATAACTTTAAATTAACAAAAAAAAAATATCTAAAGTCAATGCGAAGCAGTACTTAACTCACTTTGATCACTTGTAATTTAAAAACTCACTTGATACTAACTCACTTATATCACTTGTAATTTTAAAAAAAAATTATAACGCGTAGCACAATAGTTATGATGACCACGAGTTTCTTGCCATTCACATCATTCAAAAGTTGACATATTCTCTAACGTCATACGCACAGTTAGAGAATTTTTGAACGTCTTTCTATTCTTTTCGCAACTTCCATTTTTTTCTTTACCGGCATCAGTGTTAATCTACTTAAGCTCAAGGACGTATAGTGAACATCGCGAACGAAAACCTTTTTTAAAAGCGAGCTTCTTTTGGGGATCTTTGGAAAACGTTTAAGATAGAAAAAGCAGAATTTCTTTATTAAAGCAATTTTTACTTCTTTTTACCCGATCCATTATGTCTTTTGTTTTTTTTTAATTTTTATTTTATAACCGTCGTTGAACAGCCGAACCGATTTTTTGGGTTTACGACTACTAATGCTCAACACCGTAGCCTTGTAATTTCGAACCCAATCCAGAAGACAAGAAAACACCTGGATCAAGTATTGGGAGAAATCTTGCCTTCGTGGAGGACTTTTGGATGAAACTAACCCACATTTGATTTGCGTTTCGTGGAGAGGAAGACCACGAGAACCTCCCCCGGTGAGCCTGACGACAAAAGAACTCTAACCCATGATCCGTCTAACACTGAAGATATTTCGCGTCAGCACAGTGGTCGGTGGAAGCCGGATGCAGATTCGTTTCAAGCAGCCAGGGGATTCGAACCCAGTTCACCTCATTGGAAGGCGAACGCTCTATCCTCTGAGCCATCGAGTCTCTATGTCTTTCGTTAAAATTGATCAAAAGTGACCAGGGACCAATTAGTTAGCTGTAATCGAAACAGAACATAAACTTTTCATCACTTGACTGCTGAGGTCTAATAAAATTAACGGAGCATTTTGTTTTTAAAGACTCAAGCTTGTTTATGGAACTCACAAAGGAAATAATAGAGAGCATAAAACGTAGTAAATATCCGCAGCACGAGGTGGGATTCGAATTCATACCATCCGGCTTGGTGTTCAACATCTTGAGTTATCTAATTCAGATTTTTTAAGAAAGTATAATAAAATTACTCTTTTTTAAAATTCTACGGAACTTGCAATTTGTTATAAATATTATTACAATAATATTTTTCCTGGTATATTATAGGATTTATTAAAAAATTAAAATTCAAAGCAAAAAATGATTTCGTAAATGCACCATTTATAATATCGTGGTTTCAACTAATGGTGACTCCTCAAAATGGATATTAATAAAGCAAAAAATATAATTACCTTTTCTCAGCAACAATTTCTTTTTTAAAAAACAATAGTTATGTGAAAAGTGTAAAAGGTAATTTAAACGTATTTCTTATTGAAAACTTAAAAATAAAATGTTAAGTTTTTTTTATCAGTGTGAAAAATATTAAAGTGATACGCTTTATTCCAATATAATGTTCGTAACTATATTTTATCTAAATTAATTTACTTTAAATACATTTATCCTGTAAAAATGTAGCATCTATTGTATACATACTGAAGCTTTTATTTAATCATATTGTACTTATTAAGAATGAAATATTAATTAGTATCTTATTTCCTTTTATAAAGCTTACGTACATACCCATGGCCTTTTTCATCCCACCATCTGTGTTTCTAGTGCACTATCAACTCAATGTCATTTTTCAATACTGGCTCCATAGTGAAGTAAGTTATGCATGAAATAATTTTATATGAATATTTTGAATTCTTAAATTTAGTTTTTTGTTAGAATTCGCTTAACAAATAAAATTATTTGTAATACAAAACAAATAATATTGTTTTAACCCTTTTTAAGGCCATTGTAAGTATGCTTACCACCAATTTCATCAATTTTTAAGCTGAATGAATTTCTTTTATTTTTCTTAAAATGATTAGTTTTCTTACCAACAAATAGATGGAAGCACAATATATATTTTTATATCAGTGTAATTTAAGAACACTTAGAATGTTTCGCAAACGTTTCTTTCTTTTGACGTTTCAGAATAGTTAAGTGAAAGGTTTCAGTAATGTTTTACGTTTCTATTATATATTATGTTGAGTGGGTGTGATCAATGATATGTGGATTCTGGACTTAGAAGGCAATACCTTTCTTGTTTTAAAAATTTTGTACATAGAGATCAGTTAGGAAAACTAAGTAAGTCCCTATTTTTTTGCGATAATCTCAATGCAGTTTCTAAAATTATTTGAATTATTCCATTTTGTAAGACATTTAAATAATGAGACTAGAAGACGCATGGATAATTATATAAATTTTTTAATTTTTAAAAATCAAATTTCTAATGACTCCAAATGTAATATTTCCGATTTCAAATCTGAAACGAAGTAGTTTTAGTTTATATTTAATTAAAACTTAAAAAAGGATGTGAATTGAAAATGAGAATGAAATTAATTGAAAATTGAAACATAAAAAATTGATTTCTTATCATTTTAACAAACATATCAGTAAATAAGAAGTAGGGTTAGTTTTTTATTTGGTATATTAAGTTTCATGGCTAACTATAATAATTAAAGTACAAGAAATATAAGAAATTTACATCGTGAATATGTCGTTAAATAGCATCTAAAAATTTCTATAACTATTTCTATAATATTTACTTACAAATTTAACTTTTACTACCAACATCAATATTGTTTATTTATAGCGAAAAATATAACCGTATAAAAATATCTTGCTACTAATAACATTTAAAAAAGATATTTCAATCGAAATGTTTTGCTAAATATGAAATATTTGCTTTCCATATCTATTTAAAATTAAACTTTTAAATTCATCTTCTTATTTTTTGGTGCAAAATAAGAAATTTTATAAAGAACTGTTGGAAATATGTGCAAAATACTAACTTTAAAAATTGTGGTAAATGTATTCAATAGACTTTTAAGAGATTTCAGAACTTTTTAAGACTTTCAAGCAGTTATTTTACTTATTACATAGATTCGGCCTTTTTTCATTTGTTTAATGCTATTCATTTTTTGAAAGCACAATAAGACATGTAATCTTTTTCTCCAAACTGTAAATATTTCTATAATTTCCATTACGCAATTTTCCATTGTGTTTGCCAGAATACTTACATATTATGTAAAATTACATAAAATGTTTCCTTAAACAATCGGCTAATGCATTTAAAATGGTTTTCTAAGCGCTATTAATTTCAGCGGATTTTTTTTTATCTAAATTTTATTATTGGCTGCTATTTCCGTGTCTGAAGAGGAATGATCCTTTATTTTAGTTTCTAATAAACGTATTTATTTTTAGTTTTACGAGGAAACCTCGTGGTGCATATCTTATGTTTAAGCTACTTTTATTCATACTTCAACTGAAATTATTTATGTAAAACTACAAGGAATGAAATTATGGTAAATTTAGCGTACTTTAATGACATTTCTTGTTAATGAAACAAAAATATACAGTATTCAAACCTTTCATTTGGTAATTTTTTTGTTCATATGGTAATGATTTACTGGAAATTATGTTTTTCAAAATCATTGTTCTTATTATCACACATTTAGTAAATTTCCCCGTAAATACGGTTTCAATGCCATGCTCTAAGGTATCATGATAAAGTTACTAAATTTTATCACAGATTATAAAATTATATTTTATTGTTAATTTTATCAAAGTCAAAACCAAAGCGCTTCGAGAAAAACTACCGAGATTTTTGGTGTTAGAGACGGAAATATGGTGCTTTAAAAACTTCGTGAGAACAACGCGAGTTCGAAACGCTTTGTGTCGCAAAACTGACCCATTGTTTGAAAAAAGAAATTCTGAAATGCGCACAACCACAAAAAAGGAAAAAAGTTTTAGAAATTCGAATCAATTTTTAAATTTTTTTTTTAAACATTTTTTTACTTTTTATTAGAGTAATTTGTCAATGTTCCCATGCTTTGAGGTAAGATCCCACTCGGACTTATTTAAAATTTAAAGAAATAAATATCATGCAAAATATGCTGTATTTTAATATATTTCAAATAATTTAGAACTTAAATAGACATTAAAATGAAGAAAACAATGTTAAAATAATAATTTCACTTAATTACAACGAATTTAATAAGTTAAAAATAACTGATACAATTTTTTCCCGTGTTACTTGAAGTTTTTATTGATATATTTTACGAACAACATTTTAATTGAGAAATGCTTTTGTACCAAAAAAAAGATAACAAAAATACTTAAATTTTGTATTCTTTTCAAACTTTAAGGGCTATGCTAGAAAGGGAAAAAAAATCTTTTGGATTTCGAAAAGTTTGATATCATAATTTTTTTTCTTTATTTGTATAACTTTTCCGTACACTAGCTGAATGTGAATAACATCAGTGTTTTTGGCCTAGCTTATCTCTTACATCTGGGACTGGAAGTATTTAACACAGAAATGAAGATTTTATTTTTATAAAATAATATATTAAATATTAAAATTTCAATATTAAAATTCATTTATTATTTGCATATTACAATGTCTCCAAATAATTAATATATGCGCATCGCTATTTTCACATTCAGATAATAAAATTTATTTATGATTTGGATACTACAATGTACCCAAATAATTAATATATGAGCATTGCTATTCACGTCCAAATAATAAATTTCATTTATGATTTGGATATTGCGTAGCACAATAGTTATGATGGNGCTTTTTGGTGTTAAAGATGGAAATATGGTGCTTTAAAAACTTCGTGAGAACAACGCGAGTTCGAAACGCTTTGTGTCGCAAAACTGACCCATGGTTTGAAAAAAGAAATTCTGAAATGCGCATAACAGCAAAAAAGGAAAAAAGTTTTAGAAATTCAAACCAAATTTTTAAAAAATTATTTTTTTAAAATTTTTTAATTTTTTATTTCTTATTAGAATAATTTGTCAATGTTCCCATGCTTTGAGGCAAGACCCCACTCGGACTTCTTTAAAGTTTAAGAAAAAAATAACTATCATGCAAAATATGTTCTCCCCAAAGCAGTATTTTAATATATTTCGAATAGTTTAGAACTTAAATAGATATTAAAATGAAGAAAACAATGTTAAAATAGCAATTTCACTTAATTACAACGAATTTAATAAGTTAAAAAGTGGTAGATACAATTTATTTCCGTGTTACTTGAAGTCTTTATTGATATACTTTGCGAACAACGTTTTGATTGAGAAATGTTTTGTACTAAAAAATGATAACGAAAATACTTAAATTTTGCATTCTTTTAAAACTTTAAAAGCTGTGCTAGAAAGGGGAAAAAATCTTTTTGATTTCTAAAAGTTTGATATCATTATTTTTTTCTTTATTTGTATAACTTTTCCGTACACTAACTGAAGGCGAATAACATAAGTGTTTTTGGCCTAGCTTATCTTTACATCTAGGGCTGGAAACCAATATTTTATTTTTTTTTAAAAAATAAATAAACAAATAAAAAAAGTTGATTTTTAAAGTTAAAGTGAAACGGTGCCTAATGTTTCGAATTAATTAATGGCAACTATCACTTCATAATTCTAATTTATTTTAAAGAGAGAAAATACAGTATTGCAGTTGGTTCCTTTTATTAAAAAAGTAGTAATGAAATGCAAGAACGTAATTTTTCTGAATATTTTTTTTAAAATTTCAATTCTGATAATTTCAGTTTCGAACTTACAATCTCACGAATTTAATACTGCAAATTTAAACATCAATACATGGAAAGGAAGTTTGTTAGGATTTGAAATATGCTGTCTCAAAAGTTTTTCCCAAGAAAGCGATCATATACACACGTTCCAAAATGTCAATTTTTTACTCATAATATAAGGACTCTTTAGATTTTGAGTTCGTTTTTTCCTCATCAAATAGTTTTGCTGAAAAAGATTGGATAAAATACTTCAAAAATATACTTCAGACACTTTCAAATGCATTTTATTTAAGTAAAACATTTATTACAACTGATTGGCAATTTTTTTTAAAGTTTGAAACCCGTAGCGCATTTAGTAATTGTTGTTAAAATGTCATTCTCGTTCAAATAATGAAATTAATTTAAGATTTGGATATTATAATGTACCCAAATAATTAATATATGCGCATTGCTATTCACATCCATATAGTAAATTTCATTTATGGTTTGGATATTATAATGTCTCCAAATAATTAATACATGTGCATTGCTATTCACGTCCAAATAACAAGATTAATTTATTACTTGGATATTATAATGTCTCCAAATACTTAATACATGTGCATTGCTATTCACGCCCAAATAACAAGATTAAGTTATTACTTGGATATTACAATGTATCCAAATAATTAACGTATGCGCATCGCTATTCACGTCCAAATAATAAAATTAATTTATTACTTGGATATTATAATGTACCCAAATAATTAACATATGCGCATTGCTATTCACGTCCAAATACAAAATACATTTATGATTTGGATATTACAATGTATCCTAATCATTAATACATGCGCATCGCTATTCACGTCCAACAAATAATTAACATATGAACATTGCTATTCACGTCCGAATAACAAAATTAATTTATTACTTGGATATTATAATGTACCCAAATAAGTAACATATGCGCATTGCTATTCACGTCCAAATTCAAAATGCATTTATGATTTGGATATTACAATGTATCCTAATCATTAATACTTGCGCATCGCTATTCACGTTCAACAAATAATTAATATATGAACATTGCTATTCACGTCCGAATAACAAAATTAATTTATTACTTGGATATTACAATGTATCCAAATAATTAACATATGCGCATTGCTATTCACGTCCAAATAACAAAATTAATTTATTACTTGGATATTACAATGTATCCAAATAATTAAAATAAGCGCATTGCTATTCACGTCCAAATAACAAAATACACTTATGATTTGGATATAACAATGTATCCTAATCATCAATACATGCGCATCGCTATTCACGTCCAACAAATAATTAAAATATGAGCATTGCTATTCACGTCCAAATAACAAAATTAATTTATGATTTGGATATTACAATGTATCCAAATAATCAATACATGCGCATCGCTTCTCACGTCCAAATAATAAAATTAATTTATTACTTGGATATTATAATGTATCCAAATACTTAATAAATATTTTTTTTGTTAGAATAAAAATTTGCTATTTAAGAATATATATTTCTTTTACCTTAATTGGATTTTTTGAAATTATTTTACAGTATATTCCTCGTCTGGGTGTTTTAGAGTACGTTTTTGTAACTCCAAGCCATCACAGAGTTCATCATGGTATGCTTTATATTTACAAATAATGTATGATTTTTCTTGTTTTTCTTTGGCATATGTTTAATTTATTATTTCTCTTCAAATACGACTGATGAAAATAGCTAATAGATGAGAATAAAAAAGTGGAATAAAAAATGGATTGAAATAAAATTTATAGTTAACCATAAAAACTAATTGTACTACACAGGCCTCGAAAAAACTCAGAAATTTTTCCCGTCCCCGAGGACGGCTTGCCCAACAATGTACCCGTCCTCCTTTGAAACTAACCCGTAGCTTCTAAATAAATAAAAATATAATTTTCTCTTGTTTATGAAAAACATTTATATAAATTGCAGAATGAATTAGTAGTTTCTAGGATTACAAATACTAGGATTGCATTATACAATAATAAAAGAAATACTAGGTTACTAATAATAACCTAGTATTTCTTTTATGAAATAATTTAAATGACAAAGGTCAATTTATCTGTGGGTACTGCGTTTTTTAAATGAATCAAATACGACGTTTGCCAGTTCCACAATCAAGGCAATGATTTACAGAGGTTTCTGCACAGAAATCTGAAAGGGGTTTTCCATTTAGGTAGATGTTCATAATTGCG
>NC_092206.1:60561930-60574437 GCF_043381705.1 Parasteatoda tepidariorum | reverse complement strand
TCGTAAAGAACTTTTATAAAAATTCATTATCTAAATAGAAACCGCCTCGTTACTTCATAAAGAAAGGCAGGTGAAAAGAATTAAAAAATGGATAAAGTCAAAGAAAATTAAAATGTAAATAAAAAGTATAAATAAAATATATAGTATATAGTTGAAATTCTCCTAATTTCATAACATATTTTTTAATGTAGTTATTCTTAATATTTATGATTTTTTTTAAAAAATTATATTCTCTTAAATTTAAATATCTATAAATTATATCATCGTAAATTTAAATATCTATAAGCAATTGTTAAATTTCTAATGTCATTATGTACCTAAATTATTATTTTGTTTCTGTAATTAGCGTTTAAGGTTGATGTTTCCTAATGATTAAGTATGAACAGATTGCTATTAACGGCACATTTTAAAATGAGGGATTTTAAATTTAACTCAACTTATTGTTATAAAAGAATATGTAGACAAAAAGGCGCGATATATGCTTTCATTTTTCTTAATAATTAAAGTTAAAACTGAACTTTTTAAAATAAAGTATTTATAGTGTCATTTTCGCCAACTAGTAAAGCATTTTTATAAGTTTAAAATGGTATTTTTTTTTTTATAATGGCCAAGAAAGTTTTTTTGAACTATGTTTATGAACGGAAATAATGTGTTACGTAAAGTTTGAAAGCTAATAACCAGAAAAAGTATAACTTATTTTTACAAAGAGAAAGATGCAAAGTTATCATAATATCTTTGCTTGCGATCTCCGAGATCTGTGAGCCCTTCTATTCTCTTTAGCCCTGGGTACTTACACCGAGGTTAAGAACCTTTTGACATTTAGAATCACAACACTTGAATTCTATTGAAAACTTTTTCATCTTTTACTATTTGTTGATAGTTTGTAAATAGTAATCCTGTGCGATATTGTAATTTTATTTTTGTAAACCAAATGAAATTTCTCAACGCTCACGAATTCATGAAAAATATTGATTCCATAATTTTTGTTGTCGATAATATTTACGATATCATCGCATTTGATATTGATTGTGATAAATCGCAATAATGCTTCATAAAATATCGTTGTAATGATACTGAAAAATATTAGTATTTCGCAAGTTAAATTGAAGGGTTTATAGAAAGTCATAATATCATAAAATATTGATTCACAATGTAACAAAATTTAAGATTTGATTACGACTTTGAGGATCATCAATTGTTAAACTCGCAGTAAGAAAATATCAAGAGGAAAAATTTGTAGCCTACTGAAATGCAAAAACTGAGTTGAAATTTGACATGTTGAAAACGCTATTTTCATTTATTAATGAGAGAGTTTTCATAGAGCGAGTATTTTTTCGAACGAAATTCCAGTTTTCTGAAAGATATTGCAATTTTAAGTTAACTTTTTTCGCCTTATTTTATGACAATTTGACCATTATTCTTGAAAATTTTATTTATCTCTCGAGATCTTCAATTTACAGGTTTGTGCTCGACTATATGTTAAAAAAAAATTATTTTAGCAAAACAAAAAGAATAAATAAAATAAAAATAGGAGCTTAGATATTGTCAGATACAAATCTTAACATCTATATTGATATTTTTAAAAATATAAAAAACTCCAGAGTGGCCTGATAGCTGTTTCCAATTGGAACTGTTGCAGATCCGTTTCCGGGTATGTAATATTTCTGCTGCATGATTTTTTAAAAATTTGTTAACTGCTGCAGCAATAAAAATGAAAACAAAAAATTTTCAGGCTCATATAAATTTGTAGTAAATTGTTTGAAAATATCGTAACTACTCATGCGGAACTTATGCATGGGCTGGATTTGTTTATTTAAGTAGGGTATGTATATTTTTGCGTCACGCTGTAAACAAAACGTCATATACAAAATATGTATTTTTTTCCTAAAATGAAATTCTCGAATCTTGAATATGGTGATAGCAACTATCTAATTTTTTATGTAAGCAACTGATTTTAATTATAATTTAAAGACATTTAATGAATCATTTAAAATGTTTACACATGAGACGATAATACCTTTTCTTTTTTTGTTTTGTTGCACTGTTAAAGTATGATTCAAGTTAGAGGGATTCATTAAACTTCATATTTGAGAACGCAAAATAGTAGCTTAGATTTTGTTCTGTGGAAAAATATAATTTTTTTAGATTAATTTTTGAAACTTGATATCTTTGTTTCTTGTATGTCCTAATTACAAACTCTGGATTTAATTAAGCAAAGGAAAAATTGATTAAAAAAATAAATTTTTTCTTCTTCTTAAAATGATTCCAAAGTTTGCAGTTTGCTTTTTAATAGGGAAAAAGATTCATTCTTTGAACCATAATCAGTATTTTCATAATTAAATATTGTTTTCTGTATATCAGAAATATTCTATCTTGAAAAAGAATCAAATTATATTTTTATCCTTTTTAAATAAAGGAACTTTAGAAATTGAGAGTCTTATTTTCGACAAGAAGTTCACCCTGATTAATTTTACTGGTTTAAGGTTTATTTGCAATGCTACAAAATTATATTAGAAATATTTAATGAGACTTTTTAGTTACTACCTTTCGTAGCATTTGAATCCTTCGTTAATAAAAGAAAATTGGAAGAACGTCTTTCAAAATATTTAATTGTGTAAGGAAATGGATTCGTATTAAATATTCATTACTTTGTTTTTATCAATAAATGAAAAATATGAGCAAGACTTTTCCAGAAAATGAATAAAAACTAAGGAATACAACAATTACTGGGAAATGTTATTCAAAAAGCGTTTGAAATATTACTTTCCATATAAATATTGAAAATTTTATTTTAGATTTAAAAATTCACGAAAATTTAGGAAGATAAACTGGTAGCAAAATTAAAAATTCAACCCATGGATTTGATAAGTAATATCAATTTCTACTGTGTTTTTTTATTTATTTAATTTTTCCACATTTATTTCATTTTTACTGAAAATAAGCAATAAAATAATAATTTATTCTGGGAAAAGCTAGAATTAACAGGGTATGCATAAATAAAATTGTAATTCTTTCAATGAAATAACTAGCTTTTGATTTCAAAAATAATTTATTTAAGATAGTAATCATAAGACCAGGCCTCAAAATATTCGTATTAAATGAATAAATGATTTTTTTTTAATTAACCAACTAAATAATAAGAGATAAAAGATTTCAAATGTCAAAAGGTAAAAATGACACTAGGGAATAATATTCATAAGCTTAAATTCTAAAAATCAATTGCTGCTGTTTTATTTTTTTATTTTTTATTTTGTATCGCGTCGAAAATCTCAGATTTATCATATGTTTATACATTTTTCTTCTCAATTCAAGTGAGTGTGTAGTAAAGAACTTTTTATTTTGAGACCACATTTGATTTTAATTCTGCAGTGATATCTATTGTTTTTCATTTTATTGTTGTTTTAAGGTCGTAATAGATGGTGCATCGATAAAAACTTTGGAAGTATCTTTATTTTATGGGATCGACTTTTTGGGACTTTTGAACCTGAACGAAATACAAAAATAGTGTATGGAGTGACAACACCCTTAAGAACATTCAGTCCTATACAGATACAAGTAAGTATATAGAATGAAGTATATAGAAGATAATGTATGTATGAAGATGAAGTATATACAAGTAAGTATATAGAAGAAGAGATTTGCTAGTTTGTTTCAATTTCATTACATATAATTGACCTTTTAAATAAATGGCGTAAATAAATTGACGTTCTATTAATATAATATAATATAATATAATATAATATAATANTATTATTGATTAAAAAAAAAAAAAGAATATTTATAAATTAGGCTGTGACCTAATGTCACAATAACATAATATGATATGATATGATGTGATGTGATATAATATAATATAATATAATATATATAAATATAATAAAATCTATTAATATATATAGCTGTAAATATAATAATAAAAAACGAATGATGAAAAAAGAATTAAGTGTTAACAATTTTAAAACATAAAACAAAGCCTTAAAATATAGGGCTAATTTAGCTTCACGTTTTAAATAATCTTATAATTCAAGTATATAAATCAAAAGATCAAGAAAAGATTTGAGTTAGATATCTAAAATATATATAAGTAAAAAAAAGAAAAACTTTCACCCAAGATACTACATAACTTTGAAAAAATTAATATATGATATCGTATTGGAATATTCTTTTGTATTCAAGCAAATAAGTAGTGTAATCAAGAAAATACTTTAGGGTCATAAAATATAAAACGAAACTTTAAGTAAATGATATAACTAACAATATATTTCATTTGTTTTACGTATTCAAGACAAGGGTGCAAGGTTGGGGGAGCAAGTTCCATTTTTAGGGCTCTATTTTTAATGACCATGGTGGAAACGGACGATTTATTAAAGCACATCCAACTGCGTATAGACGTCAACTGTTTTGCTGGCTGCCAGGATCGAACTCATGACCCCAAATTCTCCGCCAGCGGTGGCTGCGACGCTTTGATTAACTGTGTTACAGGAGCGCTGGAAACAGAGACTTTAGTACTCAAGGTTTAAAATATAAAATAAAGCTGTAAAGTAACAAAAATATTTTTCGTTCTATTCTACCTGCTCTTTATATTTATGCTATCGAGAAAATATTTTATGAGTTAGAGTTTAAACAAAGAGTAAAGCTTTAAAATAAATTAAATAAGTAATATCATCTTTTAATATTCTTATACATTTGAGCAAGGAAATAAAGCAATAGAAAATAAGAATACTTTTTAAAAATAAAATTCGTTTTATAGAACTTGCTTGCTGCCGGAGCTTGAATGAAGAATTTACTTTGGTTCAAAAAAATCTTGGGTTAAAGGTAAGAAATAAAGTTTGGAAAAAAATAGGGAAAATAGAGAACTCGGTTCTAGAAAGCTTAACAATTACTTTCTATTCCTTAAAACGGCACAACATACAAAACAATCTTAAAAAAATAAATAGGGCTAGAGATTATGTATTTACAGTAGGCGAACAAAAACGTAGAGCTTACATGTAGTGAGGTGCTACATTCCATCACTACCAGAGCACAACTATTTAAAAGATTTTGCACAATTCTTACGGGCAAAGAATATAACGTGACGCACCGTACTTCATAGGGTCGTTTTGCATTTAAACTGGAAATTAAAGATCAAAATTTCAAAAGACGTATCTAACTGTATTTTATAGATAAAACTTTGGTGAGCCATAAATAAAAACTGTTATTCTTTTTAACAGACAGGTGTTCTTCAGAATATATGGCATAGATTTAAAACTGTTGAAGGTTTATCCAATAAGTTGTCGGTCATTTTTAAGGGACCAGGTTGGAAACCAGGAACTTCATGGCTTGGAAGACTGGAAGATGTTCCTGAGGTAATGCAGTTTTTTTTTCACTTATTACTTTATGATAAAATATAGTTCTACCATAATGTATGACTAATTTCGAAGAAAAGTATTTTGATGGAAATAGGCTCATAGAAACTTTCGTCGATCAATTTTGACCATTTGTAAAGACTATATCTCAATATTAAAAGACAGTTACTTTTATGGATGTGAACAATAGTTTTTCAATCATTTTGTGTCAAATATATGTTTTTGTTTAGTTACGTAATTTACTTTATCCGACTAGTTTCGACAATTATTTTTTTAAAATAATAATATAAATTTAAAAAAAAACTAGCTTATTTGTTTACCATGTGTAAAAACTTATAAAAATAGCAAAAGGGAATCATTATTATTTCATTTTTATTTTTTAAACAGCCATTTTTTAGCTCAAAATAAGGCATTTTTTGCATATACTCTAAGCACTTTAAAAAAATTTCTAATCCATAAAATCATTTTTAATTCTCTTTAAATTCCTTTGAAAATTTCATTTAGAAGGCTATCAACTATGTTTTGAACCATTATATTAGAAGCAAGTGCATATACTATTGAGCTAGGGATCAATGTTGTTAAAGAAGCAAATTTGTGAAGAATTTTCGCACTGGTCTTTGTGAAAAATAAAATTCAACTTTTTTCTCTTAGTCTATAGTTTAAAAACATGTGTGCTATAACCATAAACATTCTATCCACTGTTATCACCTTGCACAAAAACTGCTATAACTTTGTAAAAAAATAGGGAACAAGCAAAAGTAAAGTATTTTTAGAAAGTTAAGATTATAGGAATTCTAAATTTATGATAAATTCAATTTCGAAAAGTTTGTGCAAAATCATGTTTTTGCACTAGTCAGATATCTTAACGAACGTTTTTAGTAGAATTATGTTGTTTTCGCAGCCTTGTTCTTATGTCTGAAGATAAACTAGATGTCATACTTTGTTTAAATTTTGAATTTCTTTTGGAGTAATTATATAGTAGTTCATAGTGACAGTTTTTTGAATTTTCAAACGTAAGAAAAGCCTAACCGTAGTAAAATTAAAATTTTGAAACAGGTTGAGTTATCAAATTTCAAAGCTTTTATTTTTTAATGTAATTCTCGAAAGACTAATAAAAAAATACGTATTTTTTTCGGGTTTTGAAAAGAAACATAGTAAAATATTAATCTTTTATGTAAATGTTTTTTCCTTTGAATATTGTAGTAAAAGGGCTCGATTTATATAAAATAATATAGAGGATTTTTGATTCATTGAATCATTTTACAAAAATTGCTTAACACTTGTGTAAAAGTTTTGAGCCTAGTTTTACTATATTTTGAGAAGAAAATGTGAATCCAAACATAATTCGGCAAATACAGTATTATCTGATTTTTAATCTTAAAGTTAACTTTAAAACTTGGTTGCAAGTTTATTTGCTTACTACTTTCTAGTGCTAAATTTCTAAAAATTACAGGTTTAAAATAAATAGTTTTTTAAATGTTGAAAAATATTGTTACTACAATACGATCAATTATTGTTTTGAAAAAGTACTTATGAAATGTTAAATACATACTCTAATAAAAAGGATAGTACAAATAAGGGATACTACAAATAAAGGATAAAGGATATTACATATTAAGATTAAAGGATATTACGAATAAAGTATAAATGACATTACAAATAAAGGATATACAATAAAACACAAACAATAAAGGATATACCATAAAACACAAGCAATAAAGGATGTTACAAATTAAAATATTCTTAATAACTTTACTTTTCCTATTATATTTTTTCAAAATCATGTATTTAAAGCAATTTTTTGTTATAAATTATTTGGTCACTAAAAAAAATGCAGAATTTTATTTTGCATAATAGAAACAGTTGAACCAAAAAAATTTTTTTAGAAAAATATATTTTCATTAAATCAATATATTTTAATGAACTAATTTACTTTTTGTTGAATTTATTTAATTATTTAATAATACAGCCTAACATATTTAGAGTGCTAACTGTTTAAAATTGCTTTTCTTATTGTCAGGGTCACGTGATGTAATAACACGCATTTTCTGATGTTGCGAGCTAAAAGCTTGATATTATAGATATGATTTTTCTATTTGTTTTGGTTTTTTGGAATGGATGAAAAAAGAATAATAAAATGGTGAATTAGTTTTTTTGTAGAATTTTGCGTTATTTCTTTTGTAAAAGGTTACGACTGACACTTATAATATTATCAAAATTAAGTTTTTATAAGTATAATTACACAAGTTTAGTGATTCTATATTTACCAAAATTTTTAATTATAGAGCGAGAGAGAGTAAATGGAGTATATATTTAATTTCTTGAATGTGCTCTTAATTTTTTCAATGCTTTAAACAGTTCTCAAAATAAAGTTTTCGTAAATTTCATAAATTAATATTTTGACGTATTTTGTATTTTATGTTTTAGTGTTTGCATTTCTTTCAAACGTTTTTTTACAGTTCCGTTGGTGATTATGATTTATATATCAGTAAATCTGAAATTTAATTTTAGCCAAGAGAAGATGAGCCAAAATATGACCCACAACTGCCAATGTGGTTGGAAATATACGTTTCTTTTCATACAGGAGCTTTAGTGATTGGCTATTTGCAGCTCATTCTTAACTTATCCGTAAGTCTTTTCGTACTTATATGCGTTTTTTTGTCTCGATAACGATAGAAATTTTAAACGTGAACCTAATAATATTTCAAATTTGCTGCAATCTTAATATAATACTAAGTTAAACCATATTACAATGAAAATTCAATTTTCTTGAACTCTATTAACTGATAATAGGATTCAAATTAAACAGAAACAAAGCTAATAAGAATAACTTATTAGGATTTTCAGATTTTAAAAATGCTATTGTTAGAATATAGTAACGTATTTAAAGCACAATAATTTAAAACGTTAGAAAGGTCAAAATGTTAATGCACGACTTCAAAACCGAAAGAATATCTGCATTTCGGATGAAAAGCTGCTATTTAACTTTTCTTTTCTGACCACCGAGAAATAGATTTTTTGTGTGTGTCCAGGTTTGTCTTTTATTTTTCTAGAGTGACAAGTCTTAAATAACTAATCACTAGTGAATGAAGGGGCATTGCTTATGTTTTCTTAGGAGTATAGCGTCAGAACTTTTTACTTTTTAAGGAATTTTGTAACTATTCAATTTATTTTAACATTTTATGCATGTAAACTAAAATTTAATACAGTTTGAATTAAAAAATTTTTTTTTCTTACATTCTTTGAAGGAAATTTAAGGTTGCTTCAAATTTTTGACTTCCCCGAAATATGCTATAAAATCATTACTTTTTTTTGTTTTCTACTTTTACTTGTACTTTTTACTCGCTACTTTTTAAAATCAAAACTTTTTATTTTTCACTCGTTACTTTTTCTTAATTACTTGTTATTTTACTAGTTACTTTTTATACGTAATGTTCCCATGTATGGACGCATCACAATGCCGAGGAAATACTGCGCCTATTAATTTTTAAGACTATTTTAATAATTCCTGAAAATGTCACGGGAATTACAAAATTAACATGTTTTGCAGTAACCTTCACTTGTCACGATATACTTTGTATATGGATTTAAAAATTTTAGATATGACTTTTGAAGTATAAGTTCAGAATACTCTTTATTGACATTGGGTTTTTCAATGACTTCATGGTCCATAAACCTTGATTCTTAAGAGGTCTCATTCTTCCCAACCAAACGCAACTGTCAAGGGGGTGGAAACGGTCATCTTTATCATCGTTATTTACTTTTCATAAGAGAACTGATGTTTGATATTTACTCTTCTTGGCAGTAGCCTTCATTACATTTAAAATACAAGGCCGTCATCCAATCAGAGTGTGAGAAATATAGTGCGCGGTATTTTAGATTCGTTATTTATTTTTTCCTTAAAAATTATGCAAATACAATTCTGCATTTCGAATTTTTCAAAAACTTGGTTTAGAATTACGAGTAAAATATGTCTACTTTTAGAGTTTTGATAAATATCTTTTTTTTTTTGTTCTTAACATTAGGATATTTTTTCAATTTTATCTAAATCAGTTTTTGTCAGTTTAAACAATAATAAAATGAATTTTAAAAATCCAAAGAAAAAAAAGATAAAAAGAAACAGACAAATAAACAATGTAAAAGTTCCTTTTTTTAAAACCCGAAATGATTTGCAGCATAATTTTAATGCTTTATAATCCTTAGAAAAAAAAATTATATTTTCTTAAGTTTTTAAGCTCTCATAACCATAGAAGTAATTTCTGCCTCTCATTTCAGATATACTTTTGTTTTCCTCTTTTTTCAGAAGTATAGTTCAATTGAATGATATTTTATCACCAAATATTTATTAAAAAAAAAGAAAATGAAAATCAAAAATTTAGCTAAAATACAAGATGGCGAAAGAGGAAGTTTTTTAAGTAAAATTTTTGGTTTCGGAGATTGAGAAGATGAATTATTTTCCTTACTCTTCAAGCATGTTTAATGCAGAAAATTTTTTTTGGGGAGGGGGAACCCCCCCCAAAAAATTGCTAAAGAAATAAGGTTCGAGGTTTTTTGTTGCAGATAAAGTTAGTAAATATTAATGCTTAATATGACATTAAAAATTGTTTTGGAAACAGCTTAGTACAGAGGTGTATTATATCAAGAGGTAGTATGGGAGCCATATGTATCTAATTTTCAAGGGAGAGAAATTTAAATACACATAATACGCATAAATACGCATTTTTTTAAAGATTTTTTTAAAACTTAATTGATTATAAATCGATGATTACTTATTTTTTATTTTTCAGGAACATTAAAGGAAATTTTTCCCTTTCTAATTAAGGTTGAATTTGATTCTAATTATTAATATTCCTGCTCAAATTATTATTACAATTGAGATTTCTAATTATCAATGTACCAAACA
Organism: Parasteatoda tepidariorum; assembly: GCF_043381705.1. Lineage (NCBI taxonomy): Eukaryota > Metazoa > Arthropoda > Arachnida > Araneae > Theridiidae > Parasteatoda > Parasteatoda tepidariorum. The sequence continues at coordinate 60,564,189 of NC_092206.1, read as the reverse complement.
TCTCCTTCGCAAACAACACTCATGGGTGGAGGTTACTAACTGTTAGTTGTACATTAAATTCATAAGTTCAGATAATATTTTCAAAAAGTTCAGATCAGACTTTCAAGCTGATAACAGCTCGTTATATCACCAACTAAAATTTTCCTTTTTTTTAATACGTCTCACGTTTTTTTAATTTAAGCGTGAAAAAAATTTAATTTTTTCTTCATTCACTTGAATAAAGTGTTTTCATTTTTTAAAATTTTCATTTGATAATTTTTAGTTTCTTCTATAATTAAGTTCTAGATGATTTTGAATGCTTTCTAATGGTTTAAATAGTTTTTTTTCATTAATCATGCGAAATTGCGTCAAATATTTTTCAGATGGTTTCAGCATGGACATTAACACTGAGCAGTTTGTTCATAATACTGACAACTATTTCAATTGGATGTTTGCTAGATTTAAGGTATGTCTGTTTTTCATGCTTTTTAAAAACATTTTTATAAAGCCATTTAACCAAAATATTAAACGTTAAACGGAAACTTATTTTAAAATGAGGCTTCTGCAGTGCAAAATTTGATCATATGATAAAATTTAGTCTTTTTATAAATTTCACCATTAATTTATAAAGTCAAACATATGATTTGATCTTATAAGTTTGAAGATTAAAATTTGACCTAATGGTCAAATTTATAAAATACGTAAACTATATTCGATGAGATTTCTAACATGAAACGTTTTATTTAAAAACTAAATTTTTATTAAATAGGATTGCAGCAATGCTAGGAATCATCAATAGAAGTCAAATTTATAAATTATCGAAAGAAAAAAAATGACGCATTCAATCATGTTTTGCTTAGCAACTACCAAATACGACTGCTTTTATGATTGATATCGTCAATTAAGTTTATTTATTTGACGTTTTTATGAATCATAACTTTGACCATTGGGTCATTCTACGCTTCTTTAGTCAACAACCGTAATACACAAACCTCTGTATTGATCTACAACACAATGAAAAAATTCTAAATTTATCTGCAGAGCGTGTGCTAAAATATTTATTTTTAAATGTTACTTTGCAGTTCCGTAGTTTTAAAAGGCTAGAATGACGATTGCAGTACATGACGACATAACTGCCCTACAGAAAGAAAGTACTTTCTGGTGTTTTTTATTATCTCTTTGCATCTAAAATAATTAATTTAAAAAAATTCTGAAGCAGTAAAATTAAGGTTGAAAATATTCTCGATTTTAGGTATTTTCAGTTTATCGAAATAAGATATTATTAAAAATGAAAGTAAAGAAATGAATTAAACACTTGGTGAATTAAATAAAGCTTGTAAGAAAAATTTTGTTAGAAAATTACAAATTTTGAAAAATTAAAAATTCTGCTTGAAACAAAATAAATTAAAATTTTTAAATTTTAAATAGCATTTTAAAAATTAAACTAGAAAGTAGAAAAAACGAATTTTATTTGTTTGCTAAGTAGAAATAAATCTCGCAATGTCTGCTACAGAAGTGCCGTACTTCTTCTGTTACCTGGCTAGTTATAGATACTTCCGTTACTTACAAATACTAATAATATTTTACAGCTAATGAAAATTTTATGTAGCGATTCAAAAATTTCTGAAACTGAAATTCCTGACCAATTTATATTTACGTTTGTTTTAGTGTTAACCATTTCTTGTTAAAACATAGTATTTAGCCTGAATTTATAGCTGTGAAAAATAGGTAATCTAGCAAAATTTAAAGGGATTATTTATAAGCAGGCTGATGAGTGCAACAGTAGTAACTGTTCAACATATGATTATTAATTCAGTATTTTGATTGAAATTTTGTTTATAGATTTCTTCGGAATTCTTTCGAAACACTCAAAGTTATTCAAGAAAAATAAATCAAGAAATGAAAGTCATGCGGTTAAAACTAAATAATTTTACTGTCTAAGAATGCTTTACGGTGGTGAATAATCTAGTAACTTTGCATGTTTATTTAATGCCGAACGAGACCTTGACTTTTCCACATAAAGCTTTTGTGTACATAATATTTGGGAAATTTCAACCTGGTGACCTTCCACTAAAAGTTGCTCGTGAGGCGATGCTGTGAGAACAAATAAAATATTAAAATCGAAATCGACATACCGTCACAGATTTGTTTGTATTCTAATAGTTTTGGGACACGGTTTTGCCTCATTAATTTTTCTTTGTTTCATCTGATCGCTTTCATCTCCTTGTATTTAAAGTTGCGTAAATAATATATATATAAAGATAATATTTTCAAAAAGTT
>NC_092206.1:60479242-60561656 GCF_043381705.1 Parasteatoda tepidariorum | reverse complement strand
TATATATATATATATATACCAGACATGGTTTTATTTATGGGTTGTTTTTGTTATTTTTGATAGCTTTAAATTTAGGGATTGCTTAAAAATAATAACTTATCTAATAATTAATAACTGACTTAATTGTTAATAACTTACTTATCTTTTAACTTCAAAGTAAAAATAGTTTTCGGGAAAAAGTATACTTACAGTAAAATGTGATACTTATTTATTACTTTATCAGTTTCGGATCTAGTTGTTCTTACCCAATTTAGCAAATAATAAAAGTTGAAGGTTAATTAGAGTAAACGAAACTGCAAATATTTGTCCAACATTCAAATTATCAGAGAATGGGGTGAAGTTAGATATTTTTTTTCTCTATTCTGTTTGTTTTTATTTCTTACGATATATTGTTCGTCGTATAAAATTGTTTTTATTGGTTTTTGAAATTAATACCAACCATACGAGTAAAATTAAATTATTAATAGTTAATTAAATAATAATATTATTTTTAAATTTTTTTTATAATCTGACACTTTATTTTTATTAAGAGAAATATTGCATTTTGTGAAAAAAGATATTTAAAATTGTAATATTATTAACTTTGAAATACATTAAAACATTTTAAGAGAGATGGTTTTCTTAGTTTCTATTTAAATACGAAAAATAAGAATAGAAACAATTTGTTATTATAATATTATAAGCTTAATATATATATGATTTTAAATTCCTAATATAAGATAAATGATGCATGTTACAGTGCAGAAAATCTGATATACTCAAATTTTTTCACCGTGAAATTACTGAAAAATTACTTATGAACAATACTTTATGAACATTACTTTAAAAATTATGGTATAATATTTTACTGTAAAAATGGATTTTACGGATGATGAACCCAAAATATACTTTAATCCATTACTTGATCCGGAATTTTTTACAGATGTAGCTTTAGCACAACGTTAACATTCAAATACACTGGTGTAAGAAATTAAGAAAGCTTGCTGACTTGGTCTATTATCTATAGAACTACTGCACCGATATTATGAAATTTTATATGTACAAGCATTGCAAGGCAAATAACCATTCAACAATTGTAGTACACACTCATGATCGAGCGTAACACTCATTGGAGTCGGAAACAGCGGTTGCAGAATAAACAAAAAATAAAAAAAATTGTTTGATGCCTGATATATATGTTTGATAGGTGAATGATAGGTTTGGCGCCCTCTTACAGATATACAGGCCTTGCAGTGTGATTTCATACTTGAAATAAGGCGGTTTATCATTTCCTGTAGCAATTGTCCTGAATTGTCCAGCGGCAATTTCATACCTTCCAACTCCAACGAGTGTTACGCACGATCATGCGTATGCATTACAACTGTTGAATGGTTATTTGGTTTGTATTGTATCAATGTATGTACACATCAAATTTCATTGAAATCGGTTCTAGAGATAACCGATCAAGTCTGCAAACTCTCTTAATTTCTCACACAAGTGTAATAAAAAAACCCAATTCAAATTCACTTGAGATAACTGTCATTAGTACTGTGCTCGATGTACGTTGGTAGCATAATATAATCTAAGATTTTTTTTTACCGGAATTCGAATCTTGATTGGCTGCGGTAGATACTAGCGTATTATTCTTTAAGCGATTACACAAGTGCAGCACTTTTTTTTCTAATGCACTTCGATAAAATTTTCCTACTTATTACTACAGTAATCCGCCCTGCATTAAATTGCATGAGGTGTTTTGCCAACCCTTACTCTTCTCTTCAATATTTTACCTCGCAAAAGAAAAATTAAATGCTTACGTACAAACATCATATCATTTTGATTCTCAAAGACCACCTCGATCAATGATTCCTAATTATCTATAATTTAAGCTGTTTAGTTTTAGATTTAAAATTAGAAAACAGTAAGTACATTAAATTTAGTACATGCGTTGAATCGGGGAAGCTCATTAAACTTTAATTCAAGTTAAAATATTAATCTTTTGTGTTTCCAGAAAAATGTTTGAAAAGTTAGAATAATTTCGAGCTAGTTTTGAATTTTTTTACTTTTTAAGTTTATAAATTATGCTTTAAAATACGAAACATAATATTGATTAATCTGTGATTGTTCTATTCAGAATTTATCTGTTCGAATTTATTTTTCTGAACTATTCAGAAAAAAAATTCGGATATAAGAGTTAAGTGAGCAAACTTTTGTTGTTTAAACAAACTAATGACATAAAGACATTAAATGGATGTTAACAATGTAGTTACACATTCTATCTATCTTCTGTTTTTCCCTTATCGGAGAACTAAGAATGTTCAAATTCTTCTAAAAAGCTATTATCTTACTCATGTCAGAAATATCTTGATTAGAAATTTTATTATTTTGGTCATGTGTTTCTCTATTTTAGTTTCAAGAACATTTCTAATATTTTGATTGCGTACATTTTTCAAAAAGTTTTCTTAGCAAATAATCAAAGCTTTGATGATATTTCACTGTAAATGAATGAGAAAATAAACTTAATCGCTTAATCGATAAATTTTAATCGGTTGAAGAGGAAAAAATTCTGTTTAAATTGCCGTATTAAGTAGTAAAAAAATAAAACGTAAAAAATAAAACATAAAAAAAACATAATTCCGATTATAAATTCAAAATATACGGTATTTCTGTACATATAATAATGGTTTACTGTAAATTTTGGTTTTCAAAATGTTAGTTCTTATTACCATACATACACTAAACACTACAAAACTGAAAAGTAAATTTTACCGAGTAAATAGTTCTTATTCCATGCTCCAAGGTATCATGATAAAATTAACAAATTTCATCACATTTACCAAATTTTATCACATATTATGAGACTCTATTATATTTTTATTATTTATTAAATACCAAAATCATTGCTAAAGCGCTTTGGAAAAATTACCGAGATTTTCAGTTTTCCCTTAGAGCCAGAAACACTGTAAATTTTACCGTATTCCGACAGTTTTGACCATAATTTTTTTTTTCAGAGTGCAGTATCCAAAATGATTGTGAGATATTTAAACTAATTTAATTTTCACAAAATTATAACTTGAAAGAGAATACTTTGAATTATATTAAGTCCCTGAACGCAATTTATAATTTATAATTCTATTTTTGATATTAACACTTTGAATAGAATAGTCACTGATCATTAGGGTGAGAAAAAGGATTGCATAGACATATTTTAAAGTGAATCATATGAAACCTGATTGTTTAGTCCAGCAACGGTAACTGGTCTTCTGTGAGTTCAATCTATCATATACTTTAATAATACGTAACCCCTATATGAACTAATAGATTCGTAGTATGATTTAGAAATCAACTGTCTTCTTTCGATAGTAGGACAATACACGATGTACAGTGGAACAGATTATCACTTAAGATATTAGAAGAGATTGCTATTCCTTTCACCCAAGTTTCAAACTTGTAAATTGGAAATCCTTAAAAATTTAGATTCTAATATGCGGGGTTGGATTCCATATTATAACCTTTTTTTTAAAAATTTTATTTCATAACCGACTTAATTCTGCCTCCTCCATAACCTTGCAATTTTGTACCTAACCCGGAAAATAAGAGAACTCATTCACGGATTAGGACAAACAAAAATTCGTGGATAACTTCTTGATTGTGCTCACCCGCATATGTGTTATATGGAGAGGGAAACCATGAAAACCTCCCGCGGTTAACCCGATGGAAAAGGGATTTTAATCCATGATTCGCTTACCACTGAGGATACTTTACATCAGTATTGTGGTTTTTGCACTTCAGGAGTAGAATTCGTATTAAACAGCCCCCGCTGGAATTCGAACCCGGGCTACCTCATTGGGAGAAGACCTCTCTTTTCCCTGAGTTACTGCTGCTTTACAATCATTTTTATAATAAATATTAAAATTTATCAATAATTTGGTTTACGATACATGAAATATTCTAAAATTGTCTAAAATGTAAGAGTTTAATATAGCCGATTCCGAAAAGCTCCGTAGCTTAATTTTCGTTTTAATTATATACATGAAATATATGTAATTTACCTCTTCCTACATGCCGGCACGTAAGTGTTTTTTTCAGTTCTACCAAAAGATATGATCAAAGGGTTGTAAGATGCAAAAAGTTATATATTTCCATTACATTTATGCAAGTCAATTGATTATATTAATATAGTAAATTTAACTAGGATTAAAATTTTTTGAAAATTCAATTGCATTCCAATTTCATTGCTATTTTCGTACAATAAGTATCAAAATAAAATTCAATATTTCTTAGATGATTTATTAGGAAAACATTATTTAAAATTAAGTTTGAATTTGCTTCAATAGTTTGATTTTTCTCACTACAAAAATTTATTTTTTGTCCCACTTGGCGTTGTTTATAATAAAATTGAAGCAAAGAAACAAGCAAAAAACAAATGACTTGTTAAGAATGAAAATACATTCTTTGTGATAAGATTTAAAGTTTACATATAGGTAAAGAAAACTGTATAAACAAGAGGAATATAAATTGGCCTGTAGTTTTTTGTTACAAATACCAATACTAATGAAAACATACATTTTATTTTGTTGTAAATAAAAAAAAATATTTATTATCTATCTGCACAAAAGAAAAATTTAACATTGCTATCAATAAACTTTATCAATAGAAGAGTTTAAGCAAATATATTTGATTTCATATTGATATGACGAAAGTGAAATTTGAGGTAGTATTATTTTAGTATGTGTTTAAATTCCGTAAATGCTCTAACTTAAACATGAGAAAAGTATTTTAGTCTTGTTTTAGAATTATAATTTATGGAATTTAGAATCATAATTATATTTTATAGAATTGTAAGGTTATTAACACACCACACAGGAGAATTTTTTTTCTCATGTAAATCCGAGTAGCACTACCCTTTAAATACCTCAGATATCTACCATTCTCCTTTCCTTTGTTTTTTTCCTTCAGATATAGTATAAAATATTATTTAATTTAGCTACTTATAGGCACTATAACTAAGAGGAACTATGAAAACCAGCTTCAAAATTGTCCAGACTAGAAGAATGATAAGGAATAAATTACTACATCTGTCTAAGTTTCGAACAAGTCTCGCTTTCTTATTCTTCATCATAATCATATCCTGATACATTACTATAAATAAAAAAAACAACTTTATTCTTAGTTTGTTAGCAAAACTTTCTGGTAGAAACAATTTCGAAAAGAAACTCCCAATATTTTATCAGAAAATTAGTTGTTTTTTGGCATATTGCAAATAACTTCATAAAAGTACAAAGTATAGCTATTATAATTTTTAAAAGCTGATCATTACATAAAATATGTAACGGTAATGGGGCATATAATACGAGTGAATAGCTACGATAAATTTTGAAAGCAAGAAAAAAATGAATATCTATAATTCTGAGATTCCGCCAGTTAAAGATATTTGTTGAAGCAATCTTTTATTTAATTTTTTTCCGGTAAAATTGGGTTCTCAGCCAATCGCAGACCGTAACCTGTATGTCGTAACTTTCTAAACTACGTTCAGATTTCTGAACTTTTTCTTGAGTATGTAAGATTGTTTTCGTTTTAGATGACGTATCTGCTTTTGCACTTATGATATTATAATCTATTTTTTAACTATAATTAAATATGAAAATAGTCATGTTAATAGTGAATTTAGCACAGAGAGTCTTATTTCTGCTAAACTTACATCAAGAAAAATAAAAAAAGTTTTCCGATAGATTGAACGGATTGGTGTTTCTGCAAATTTCAGTAAAACTTTGTCTACTGAATGAAATGTTAAAATATACATCGGGAAAAAAATTTACGGTCAAAACTACTAGAATAAGGTAAATTTACTGTGTTTTTAGATACATGGCAGCACCAAAAAGTTTCGTAAGTTTTACCAAAGTGCTTTGGCAATAATTTTGATAAAATTAGCAATAAAATATAATTTTATATTATATGATAAAATTTGATAATTTTATCATGATATCTTAGAGTATGCTATATAAATCAGTTAATCGCTTAGATTAACTTTTAAGTTTTGTATTTTTTACTAAATGATTAGTCATAAGAACAATAATTTTAAAAAAGAGAATTCCCGGTTAACCATTACTTTATGAACGAAACAATTACCAAATGAAGGGTTTAAAATACCTTATGTTTTGGTTTTTATTTCCAGAATAATGGTTTTTTCAAACAGAAATGTCATTACAATACAGTACTGTAATTTTATCAGGATTTTTTTCTCTGTGTAGGAGTTTCAAATGAAACTGGCGGCGAAGCAGTTTAAAAATGTAAAGAAACATTACATATTAATGATTTTATATGAAATTTATATATATTATTTTAATTGTGAGCAAGAAAATTGATAACTAACTTCTAATCTAATTTATATCCAGTTATATAGAGTCTTTCATACCTTAATTGAAACATATAAGTTATCCTAACAATCCATTTAATTTAAGAAATCTGTGAAAAATAACTGTCGATGAATCTTAATTTTGAACTAAAAGTTAAGTTGTATGTAGTTCATAAAAATGCCTGGAAACTAATTTTTTAACAGTGCATACGTTTTAATTGTGAGATCCGGTGGCAAATTTCCATTACATATTATTTTGAAAACATTTTAAATTGAATATTAAAGACACGATCATATTCAATTTTAAGATTTCCACACTATTTATACACGTGTTTTCACAATTAATGGTAGTAATTTAATTTTTGCTTTTTTTTCAGCTCTTCCGCACCGATATTGGAGATCATCCGATGCCCACTGTATTTCATACTAGATACGATCATTCAGCGAGAATTTCAAAGAAGTTTCACAATTCTTTACCTTTCAATGTATGGATTCAGAAGTTTGTTTTTGGCTTCGTTTGTCTTTTGGATCTTGGCTTGTCCTTTTACAAAGAAACTGCAGATATCTAATGTTATGCAGAAGAAGTTGGCAATAAATTGACAGCTTATCTCATTCGGTATACGAAACATATTCTATCTCAATTCACATTACACTTTTTTAAAATCAAATAAATTTTATAGATAAGAAACTTAACTAATGTGTTTTTTTATTAATTTGAAAGGTGCCTATTTTAAAAAAAAGTCAATGGTTTAATAAAGATTAAAATTTTTTTAAAAATTAATAAGTTTAAAAAAATTATATTATGCATATTTTGTTGTGTAAGTATGTTCATTTAAGGAGGAATTAATGATTTTTTTATTTCAGTTTTTTACGTTAAATAATATTTATTTTTGATGTTGTACTGTTATTTCTAATAAAGCTTGAACAAGCCAAGCTCGAAATGCCATTAGCCTTGTGAGTTAATTCGGGAAAGAGCGCCCGAAGTCGGGAAGAAACCTTTAACAACAGAGCCTCAAAGTTGAAAGCACGACTTAACTCAGAGCTCTCCGAATATATGGCAGCTGCACTCGTTTGTGAGGCGACGTGCACAATTTAGACATTGATCTAAAGAGGAAGGAAAATTTTCTTCAGATCCCTGTACGGATGACATTGCTCACCGCTGCTTTGTCCATCCAATATGTCTTTCACATTGTTCGAGATTAATATTTTTTGATTACGATATTTAATGCTATAAAATGTTTTGTACTTACTAATTTTGCATATTTCATGCTTAATAACTCTACCAAACAGATTTTTATATACTAAGTTTGTAATATTCTTTCTACTAACGATCTTGGACTGGACCTCTCCCCTTTTTGTGAAGCAGTTTTACTGAAATTAAAATAATGCGCTCTTTCAACATCTAGTTCTCGGTTAAAGGTGTCATGAAGGTTATGGCAATCGGCCACTTTTTTCCTCCAGACTAATAGGCATCCATTGATCTGAAGAGGGTGGATAACCACTAGAGGTAAAATCTTAGTCCTTTACTATAACATCCCAGTAACTGCTTTAAGCACCGTGAATTGTGTAAAATTCTAATGTTTTTGCTTTTCATGTTTCAAATACTCAAAAAAGTGCTTAAAGTATTGTCGTCTCCTTACATTTTCATTTTATTGCTTTTTAACATTTTGTGAAGTTCGTAGTTCTGAATTTGATATTTTGAACTTTTTATTTATTATGTTTTTCCTATTTGTTATTTGAATTCCACTTTGCAAACGCTTTTAATCTTTAATAAATCCTTCGGTGATTTTGGTATAAAAGAATGAGACAAACAAATGCAGTAAATAATAGTTTTTATTAATTCAGCTTGCTCGTTCCAGGCTGCAAAAATAACATTCCATCTTTTGCTACATTCAGCTCTTTGGTGTAAATAGTAATAAAATTTTCCAATAATTTTGGCAATCTTGAAAAAGGCCAGGCTTTTCACTTACCCTGAAGAGCTTTGTGATGATTTTGTGAAACTAAGCAAAAGCGCAATGAAAATTTTCAAGCTAAAATTTTTGCAACTGATTTGCTTAAAAAAATTATAATTACATTGGAGAACTCAGCGATAGAAGCTGTCTTTCTTTCAGTTATTGATACGAATCTTTGAGTACAAATGAGTTCGCTTCCACATCATTTCCAAATTCAAAAAAATAATTAATACTTCGTTTTCAAATTAGAAAACAATACTTGACGAATCACAACATGCACCCCTTTCATTCACTTTTGTCGTAAAACTCGTATTTGCCGCAACATTACAAAAATAGCAATCATTAGAGACGGAAGCAGGTCTCAAAACAATCGTTAGCCACAGAGTGCAGTTGTGCAGACGATAATATTTAGTGAATGAGAATTGCAAAGTGAACTGAAATAAACGTATTAACGGTTAGCAAAATTTCAAGATTGCCAAAACGTTTGTCGTACTAATGCTGCAAATTGACAGTAGCACCACTCAAAAAATTATAGGCAGCTTTTACAACTTTTAAAATATAATTAGTTTTCCACACTCGCGTTGTACTCTGACTCAGCAGCTTGGTTCTTTCCTCGTACAGCAAAAACTTCGAAATTAAGAAACAGCTTTTACAGCAAATATGATGTACTTTAGTAATAATATTAGTGATGAAAAAATTAAAAACTTTCTTTATTTTTTAAGAAAAATCCGCGTTCCCTGCAAATTATGTATAAATTTTTTGGAAATGAGAAAACAAAATTATACAGTATTTAATAATCTAAAACACTCTTCGCATTTAAAAACGAATGGATAACTTTAAAAGGATAAAAATGATGTTATTTTTTATTTTATTTTTACATTGCACTTCATTTACCATTGGTATCAGAAAAAGTTGTGGTCTAGACTGATTTTAAGCTTTGGTATAAAATAGTAGAAAGCGAAATATTTATTCAAAATTAAAACTAGGGTATAAATGAATTACGTTGCAATTTTTTAAAAAAATAATATGGGGTACTGAGTAAATAAAAACGCTAAATGTGCTTAATTATTTATGCATTGTTCGTACAGAGGAACTTTTAATACAGTTTATAGATTGCTAAATAGAACAACTTAATTGTTGCATCATACAACTTAATTGTTCCTTTTTTGCAAATGTAAAATAATATAAAATGTATAATTATATATGCATTATATATAAAATTATATATTTATAAAATATATACAATTTTCTTATTTTAAACAATATTGTTATGAGTTTATTTTATTATATTTTGAATTCGTGTATTATATTATAATATCTAATTTATTAAAGTTATCCATCCGTATTATGCCTTCAAAAATATGTTTTAATTTTATTAGTATATGCTTGATGTAGTTTCTAAGCTGGAATTATTCTCTATAGCAGCAGGTTCTTGTTTAGAAAAATTATTTACACTGACATGAAACAAAAATATCAGTTAAGAGATTTTTATTGTTTTTTTGGAACGTGAAGTATACGAAAAGATTTTCAAGTTTGACAAGTTAATTTTTCTAAATCACAAATGCAATAAGACTGCTTTAGTAATCCACTAGCCAGCATTGGATCAAATAATTAATTCAAATTTTGGTTTTGAATTGTTCAATTGCCTAAAGTTGTAATTGCAAACAGAAGACAATGTTCTTCTTAAGAACAAATATTTTTTAGAAATTTTATTCGAATGTTTGTTGTCAAGATATGCACGGATAAATACTAACAGAAATAATTTGCGCAAATTATATAATAAATTATGTTATTAAACTGAAATCATTTAAAATTAAATATTAATATTTCAGTACAATGTTCTTTTTAAGAACAAATATTCCTTAGAAATTTTATTTGAATGTTTGTTTTCAAGATATGCACGGATAAATACTAACAGAAATAATTTGCACAAATTATGTAATAAATTATGCTATTAAACTAAACATATAATAAAATAAATAAAGTATAAACTAAACTATAAATAAATTATAAACTAAAAAGTATATAATATACAAAATACTATAAAAAATAATGTACTTAAATTACATACAAAATATTTTAAAAATTAAAAAAAAAACGTAGGTAAATATCATTATGAAGATATCAAAGCTTAACATGAAACTCAAATGCATATGAATGTACAAATGAAATATCAAATGCATAGTAAGCTATTTTTATGTTTCATCTTTATGATTCAAATAATCACTCACGAAATTGGGAACTTATACATAATTTGCAAGTTTCTTTACCCTTTAAGCTGTTGAGATTTGTAGTAAGTTTTCGATGAAAACAGTTCATTAGATTTGGAGCACTTTAATAAAATGTTTTCTAATAGTTGCGAGGAAAGCAACCCAGCGAAAAAACAAGCTTTCGTACAAGTGCATAGTACTACTTATATTGCAAAAAGAGTACAACGTTAAACATACAGTGAACTTGTACAATAAAGTGAGTGCTGTGCATATGAAAAAGTGCTCCCAAAAGGAGGGTATAGAATATATTTGATTGCGCATGGCAAATCAATTTTTTTTTATGCAAAAGGAACGGCCAAGGAACACACTAACAAATTACAGCGCTATAGTATCAAATACTCTGATTATCAAGACTAATTGCTTTTTTTTATATGTTTTAAATACAGTTTGCTATGTAAAATCATCACAGCTTGCAAGCATCTTTCACCTCAATACAATCGAATAAAAAGTACACATTCATAGCATTTGTCATACGAAATCAAATGTTTCATTTTCTACATTATTGCGTTTATTAAACTGTTTTTATATAAATTAAGAGTTGATTCTTATTATCTTACAGTAAAATGAGAAAAAAAAACATGTTGTATAAACGAATTTGAAAGAAAAACAAGTGTAAAATCATTTAAAATTAAATATTAATATTTTAGTACGATCAGGTCAGTTGTTAGTTTGTGTTTGGTTCTTGTTTTGTTCAAATAATGTACATTTAATATTCTGCTTCCCAAATATCGCCAGATATTTTGCATTTTGAGAAAACCAAATCTTGTTTTTGGCTTTTCCAGTCGCTTTTTGATTTTTGGTTGAAATTTTAGTTTTGCTACTTTCTTTGTGGCAATTTTCGTCGAAAACTGTTTTAAGTTTATGTATTGTCCACATATAAGGAAAAATAAAAGCATAATAAACGCAATGATGAAGGTATAAATAAATTTTTTTAAACAATTAATCAATTTTCTAAAATAACATGTTACAAAAGTTTATAAATCATTCCTTCCAGGAAATAACATACCTTTATGAAAAACCACAAATAAAACCTGATTAAGAAGAAAACATCATATGAGCATTTTTGTCTATTTATGTATGAAACAGAAACTTTAAAAATATTCTAAGAAGTAATAGCTTAAAAGGTTTTTCAAAATTAGGCAACTTAAATTTATCTATTGTTTCAATTATTGGTGTTTACGAGCGAATAAAAAAAGTTGCTTAAAATAAGTTGGAAATTTTAGCACTTAAAGTACTCATGATTATATTATTTTTATTAAAATAAAACAAAATAGATATGATCAGTAACTATTAGAACTAAAATTTAGTTCTAATGTAATTGATTATTTTTTTTCATTAATATTTTCATGAATTGTGGATAAACAAAAATATTTAACCAAAGTTTTATTCAAAGATCTTGAAAAAAAAAGAAAGAGAAAATTTAAATTAGATTTGATTTAAAAAAAACTTTTGATTTTCAAAAATTAAATTTTTTTATGTGATAATGTTTACTTCTAAATACTGCAACAGCAGCTAATTATGAGTTCAAAATTATAACAACTTAAATTATAGAATAATTTCAAAACATATTCGATTTTATTCATTTATATTTACGTTTTTTCAATCAAGATGGATGTAAGCTCATGGAGGTGTATTATGTAATTTTGTATCTGGTGCAGATATTATTTAAAGTTAAAGATAAGTATAAACCATTTATAATAAGAATACACAAAAGGACATTATGAATGACAAATGAATGAATTATAATAAGAATACAAAAAATGACAGAATCTTATAAATGTTAAATAGAAACATATAGATTTGTTATACATGCAAGTAAGAAAAACATGCTGCAACTATTGTTGTAAATTGACGAAATTACACAAAGATAAAAAATAAATATGCAGATATTATTAATTCATGAATAAAAACTTAAACATGCTTAATCGAAGAAAGATGCTTTTTAGTCGATTTTATTTACAAATGCTTTAAGTGTTGTCATGAATGAAGTCATTATTGCAATATTGAAAAATATTGCATGAATTACAAGCAGCTTCTTTCAAACGGTTGAGACAAATGCAATAATAATTAACTTAGATATGCAATAATAATTAAATTAAGTAAAAACATATGATTTTAGATTTTTGCATCGAAATCAATATGAATGTTACATTTTTCTCACTTTCAAACATATATGTAGTGGTTTATTCTATTATTTTAAATTAAAATTCCAATAATAGACGTTTTATGAAATGGAATTGAATTAAATTTTGGCATAAATATTCATCTAATTGGTTATATCAGTAAGGGCAAACATTTTTCAGATGGAAAGATACGTTTTCTTAAAGTCAAGAACAACTTCAAAATAATCCTGAAAATGAAGGATTTTATCCGAAATGTAATTTAGTAAAGATGCATTTAATGTTTAGTAGTACATTTTATTTAAAAAAAAATTATGATCGATAATAATAATGTTTCATTTTTGAAATTTTATTGAAATAAATTCCGAAAGAAGAAGAAGAAGTCACAATCGTACATAATATTGTTTGTTAATAATAAAATCATTTTATTTCCATAATTTGCGTTTTTTAAGGAAAAAAATTCAGATTTTAGTTTTTTTGAAGATCTAGTTTAATTTGATTTTGCATCAATAAATTTTTAAGACTTAGAAAATTACTTTAAATAATCTTTATAAGTTTGACAAAAATATATCATTTTCGTCAACGATTAAAAATAATTATTAATTAATGGAAAATAATTACTGGAACTTTTTTTTTCAATTCAAAATGTAGTAATAATTTTAAGATAACTTTATTTTTGAGTCATTACGAATAAAATTTAAACTTTCAGATGAAAACACAGAAAATTTTTTACAAACAGCTATTTAATGAAAAAAATCTATATGAATTTCAAATAATGCTAAATAACGACAGCGGTCAAAATATTTTTGGTTTTAAAATTAAGCATAAACAGATGCTGCACAAGCATATGTTGTTTATTATCTAAAAATTTAAATCGCTAAGTAATTGGTGATATAATCAAAATCAAAGCGTGTTCAAAAATTACGGTTTTGCCATTTCTGTATAACATAATTTTATTGAAATAAATTTATGTGTCTATTTAAATTATGTGTCTATTTACATAAACATGAATGAACTATATTAATTCAAAATTTCCTTTAACTAAATAAATAAGAAAATAACCATCAAAAAGTTACCCATTAAGGTTTAGGTTAATATTTTTTTTACTACCAACTTTTTCACGTAGGAAAGGAATGAATTTAGGATCTTTCACACATTTTCAAATACCTTCAACAATTTTATACACGGAAGCCTATATCATCACAATCTACTACAACAACGCATAGTAGCTACATTTGGTGGCCCACTAAGGAATATACTACAAGTGCTCAGTACTCTCTCCAGTATAACTATAAATTTTTTTTAAATTTCTTTCCTACAACAATAATACTTATTTTATTACAAACAATTGAGGGCACAGGTGAATTGCATAGTAAGGCTAATAAGCAATATTTGTTTATCTCCAATTACATAATACAGTTCTTTGTTAAAATATATCGAAGACAATGTTTGCTGCTAAGGGCTTGCTGTACAGGCGTACTCTTCGCTCCTGTATCACGTGAGTGCTTTGTTTTTCAATAATGTTTATAACATTCATCTAAACTCCTGGTACTGTTCAGTGCATATATTAAAACATCTTATACAAGAATCTTCAACCATATTGTTAGCAATTAAGTGTAATTTTACAACTATAAGTTGCTTTCATCTGTAAACGTAATTAGTTTAAAGATGTAACCGAATGTTCTATTTTAATTAAACTTTTTTTTAAAGTGTTGAAAATATAATCATTGTATTAGAAACAGTGGTCACGTTAAACATTGCATAATATTTAGATTATGGAATGTTAATATAATTTAGTAGCTCACAAGAAATACATTATAATAATGGCAAAAACATTTTGAAAATAAAATAAATCTTGCTTAAATACGTGTATAGTAATATTGTTACGTTGTATTAGCCATTGATCCAAATCTGTAATATATTGAACAATTAGATTAAACGGATAATAAATAAATCGGTATTTGCTTTACTGATAGCATACTTATTTAACTTTTAAAAATTTCCTTTAAAGTATGCTATTAAGACTTTCAAAACTTGTAAATTTCAAAAATTTATTATCTTTATTCAACGTTCGTCTTAGAAAAATACTACTTGCGGTTATTATTTGAACTTTTTTAAATAGCAATATTTGTTTATGCTCAGTAAGATTTAATAGGACAATTTTAACTATGAAGAAAATTTGTAACTATGCTCCATTTAAATGTTTCATATCAAGGCCATTTCAATACATTTTGTATCAACAATTATTACTTGTCAATAAGTTTTATATCAACAATTTTATTTCAATATGAATTTTATTCAATGAAGGTAAGAGCTATTAAGCCTGAATTAAAATAAAAAAAAAGTTTGTTAAAACTTATCTTTTTTCATCTTTAATGGAATCTTCGTATCCTTAATGGTATATACGAAATTCAAAAAGAAAAGTTCCTTTGTTACCAATTTGAAAAAATTATTACTTTAGTAGTAAATGCTATAGTAACATAAGAAATCAGCCTAGGGAGTTTGAAACCTTGAATTTTCAACATCTACACATTTGTAGGGAATATTTTTGTTTTTAATTTTTCTTAAAAGAATATTATATTATTGTACATAATCAATTAATACATGAGTGTTGTAAATCGTGTTAAAAATTGCATGTATGGTTGAGAATTCTTGTAACAGATTATGAAGAAGCTCGTTATAAGGGAAACCAGGATTTAGTTGAAGTTGAAAACACATAATAATGTATTGAATAACAAAAACAATTCAAGATAAACACATAAGAGAAACCAGCAGCTGGTATTAGGGTAGATAATTTTGGTTTAAAAGTATTTTTATTGTACTCAATTAAATTGATTTCATAAAAATAGAAAAGTATTTAATATATCTTATGTTTTAATTCGTTATTAGATTAAAGTAATAAATAAAAAAAAACTATAATAGTCAAAATAAGAATTTGTTAATTATGCTCTTTATCTTTTTTATTGATATTTCTTAAAATATTAAAACATAAAAATAAAAATCTAATCACATTTTTTAAAAACAATATAAAGGGGGTTCAGAGCATGAAATTTCTCAAATAAAATAAATAATAATTAAGAAATAATTTAAGCTTTCTTTTCTGTTTGTAGTACTTAACTATGAAAGGCTGTGCAAAATGAATAATAATTAATACGATGTTATACTTTTAAAGGTATTTACATCCACGATTCTGCATTGATATTTTAAAATGTTATAATTTCAATAGTGCGAAATTTGAGAAAGTAAAAGTTTAGGATTTGATAGATAATTTTAAAAAATTAAACAAATAAAAGTGGAAATTTAATTTTAGATACATAATTTTTTCAAACGAGTGAAAGACTAAATTTTTAAAACATATAAATCCTAAATTGAAATAACTAACACATTTTAAACAATAATATTACTTTCAGTTATTCGAAACATAAATTTAAGCTTTTGGAAATTAAAAATTTTATTAAATGTCATAAATTCCATTCATTAAATGTTCATGACTTTCATTGAATGTTATAAATGCGAACAATATCAGAGTATATATCAATGATTGAATTGTATAAGAATTCAAAAGAATGCATGCATTTTAAAATAAAAACTTGCATTTTGAACCCCCTTAAAACATTATTTAATTTTTATAGAGTAATTATCAATAAAAATTGAATAAATTTCTTACTAACTTAATATTCAACTTCTCACAAAGATTCAACTAATAAATTAGGGTCAAATCATATTGTATAAAACGCAATTGATAAACACAGGAAAAAAAACTTAAACTTCTATCATCTGACAAACTAGAGCGTCATCTTGTGATTGTGTTCAAAAATGATTTTAAAACCTATGCATTCTAGAACTGATGTTACTGAATTTACAACAAAAATGATTATCAGGAATGTTTGTCGTTACACAAAATTCACAGAACAAATAATGCAATGATTATCTTCGATGAGAGTGACAACATACAAACACTTATAATGTGTTTAACAACACATCGCATTAATTAATATTGCATTCAAGAACACAGTTAAGACATAAAGTTTTATAATAATTTACAAAAAATTACTTCTTGATTATGGAAAAATATGTATAGAATAGGCAAGGTGATAAGAAATATCTCAGAAATATACCTTAGCAGAACTTTTGACAAAAAATAATTAAATATGCAAAATAAAGAATGAATTTTGGCATGTAATGATTTAAGGTTTCATTAAAAAATAATTTTTTTGAAACTTTGTTCAAGCATTTTCGGCCTAAACTAAATACTTAATGTGACCAAAGAATCATTGATTTATAATATTGATGATAACTGACCGATAGTGGAAAGCTTTTGCAAGATAAACATTAAGTACTGACATAGCAGGTAATCGCCAACTGAACGAATATTGACAGATAATCATAAAAAAACTGGTAGATGACCGTAAAAGTATTAAACGACAATCATAGGAGTATTGGTTAATAACAAGAAGATTATCGGCTGATTATCAAAGGAATATTGGAAGGTAATATATTTGGCCGTTAATCATAAAAGCATTAGCCTGCATCAGAAGAACATTAACCTATAACCAGAAAAGTTATAAAGTTATAGTCAATAGCTGTAAAGCTCTTGGCAGTTAACCATAAAATCATTAACAATATCATTAACTTTAAATTAAAATCATTAATTTTAAATTAAAATCATTCACATTAAAATCATTATAATTTTTTTTTTCGAATTTAAAAAATAGCTTTCCAAATTTACTTTGATTTTTAAACAGCTTCTCAGCTTGTATTTAAATTTAATATAATTAAAAAAAATGAGTTTTAAATAAAAAAAAATGGTGACTTTCATTCCGCTACAATTAAAAATAGATGTAAAATTGAAAAAACAAACAAACATGTATCTTCATGGTTGAGTAAATGACTCCTTTTTGATTCTAAGTTATTTTTTGTCACCTTGTAAACTTCTTGTCTGCTTCAAAACAATTTTGTTATGAGTTATTTGACAAAGGGTTTAAATTATACGAAATATTTAATTATATACTTTTATTGACCTTTTGAAATTTCTGTAAAAGTTTGCACTTTGCGATTTCCTACAATTTATTTAAAAGTTTTTTATAGTTTATTTTATATTATCACAAAATTGATATAATTTTTTTAAATTCCTATAAGCATAGCAAATCTGAACATTATAATTGTTCCGGCTACTTGCTTACGTAGATTAATATCTATACTTAATTAACCTGTTTTAGAACGATATGTTTTTTTTTAATAAAAGTGACATTATACTGCAAGATATTTTACATCATTATTTTATATAAACGGTTAAATATTCCAATTTATAATAATTAAATCAAATATAAAAATGTATTATATTAATTTTCAATGCATTTTAAGGTATATTTTGATTAGAAAAATTAAAAAAAAAATAATTTGCGTATTTGGAATTTTTTTGCGTAATTACTTTTAAATTCTAATATAAATATATAAATAAGCAAATGTTAATACTGTTTGGATTCCGGGTTGGATACTTGATTTAAAAAAAATTAAATTTTAACTTTTTTAAATATGAAATTAATTTATTTTTTAAAATTAATTATGAATTAATAAAGCACGTCATTATATTTTATTACTTCTTGAAATTCAAAAAAATATTTCATTTGACATGATTTAACAACGGCTCGAGTGTTATAAAAATAATTTTCTGTCATAAATAATTTTCTCAAGAGCCTTTGAAAGGAGTTTGCCAAATCGTTTCAGTTAAAAATGATTATTTCAAATATGTTTTGAAAAAATAAATGTTCGTTTTATGTTTATTAAATCACAATAATTTTTTTTTGTAAAAAATAGATAAAAGTATTTATCTGAAAAAGATATTTTTTGTTGGAAATTTTAGAATTATGAACAAATCGTTCTAAAACAGATTCGGAGCGACTATTAATATATATATTTTGCTCTCACAGTCTATAAGTGCTTTTAAATTATTTCACAAATCCCCAACAATAAGAGGAAGAGCTCTCCATAAAACCACGAAAAGTGATTTTTCTCTCTTGTAATTTTGTTGTCTGTTATCAGGGGGGCTTATAACACCAGACACCAGGTGTTAGTCTCTGTTGTCATTAATACTAATCAAGCAGAAGCACTCCATGGACTATACCGCGTCATCAGCGGTCACTTTTTTTAGGATGTTTCATGGTCAAACTTTGCAACGTTTCTCATCGGCGAGTGATCACATGCGGTGGAACTCTTATGCTTGGAACATGGACTGGAAGACCTGCTCCGTGTTGGGCAAGCTCGTGGCCTGAAAGAAAGTCTCGGATCTGTGCATGGATCCGGGCTCGGAACTGTCCGGAAATCCCAGGTCCATTCGCGGAAAACAGCTCTCGGACTTGGGTCTGGGCATACCCCTCGCCACAGACAAGTGCCCTCCCATGAGGGGGGCTTTGTTAGAATCGTCCGAGTCACTTTGGGCACTCTGCAACAGTAAGCTGACCGTCTTCAGGTCGGTTTGCAGGTCTTCTCGATTTGAGACTAGGCTTGGATTTTTGCCGATTTTGTTGAGCCTTTCGGCGGCGATTGATTCCATGGTTCGCCGCATGAGTGGATATAGATCGAGGACGGCGTTAAAATGTTCCACTGATAAAGAGAATAAGTTGCAATAGGTCTCGGCCCGAACGCTCGCCACACGCCGGGCGTTCGTCAGCAAGCAGATTTCTAAAACAAATCAATATTGATAATTAGTAAATGACTTTAAAGAAAACATTTTTAGCAATTATGGTTTGCTAAAATTTTAATAAATTTCTAAAGTTGAAAGTTTCAGAAAACTTCATACTGGCATTTTAAATTTTTTTTTAACATAAAATATGTTCCATAACTAAATTATTTTGAGACATGAAGAGCATAATGAAAAACCATTGGAGTATATGACATGAGTCATTTTCAATGGAATTTTGTATTCATGTAGCAACAAAAAGCTAGCAAATAGTAAATCGAATGTAAAACTAAAGTAATGATAATGAACACACAAAAGTACTTATAAAACTCAGGAAAAAAATAGCTATTAGGCGTCTTGATTTAAAAAAGCCTTAACAAAGTAATCTTGACTGGTACAAAACGGATCTTTTCTTTAACGTGCGTTGAGTATTTTTTTTTAATTGTTAAGTTACGTTTTTTAAGATTCCGTTTTTTCCACATTTTTTCAAGAATAAATTAGAAGTCCATCAATCGACAAGACAAGTACACTTTGATTTAAGAATGGACTGCATTTATTTCGATCCTCCTCATTTCACATTTATTAAAATTGAAAAATAAAAATTAGATTTAATTAAATGCTGATAGTTTCAATCTAATTCAATAAAAAATAATAACAATACATTCAACAAACAACAGCAACGACAACAGTAAGACATATAATGAATCAGAAGCCAATGGATTTTTGAAAGGCAGTTTTAAAATTTAAATTTAATTTTTAAAGAAGTAGAAAATTGTCAACTTGCCTCCAAAGTATGAGCCATCCGATAAGCTGGTGGCGACTTCACCATTACTCATAACAATATCTACTATACCTTCTTGTATGAAATACATCTTCGTACCTATAGTACCTTCTTTAATAATGACGTCACCCGGCTGAAATACCTCATATTTTAGCTTAGTGACGACGTCATTCACGAAGTTGGGATCTGCGTTCGCAAAGAAAGGAACCGAAGCCACCAGGGAACGGCAGTTATAGTTGATGACGTCCTTAAATTATTAAAAAAACATTTATTACATAATAAATCTTAAAAACATGATTTTTTGAAGCTTATGGATTAGTTTATTTAATTTTCGCTTCAGGAATAAGCATGTAGTAAGAAATGTAGTATGTATGTAAGCTTAGAATTTCAACAAGAAAATGAAATGATGCTGATATGATTTTATGCCAGCGTTTAAAAATGAATTGCAGACTAATTTGCATATTTATAAATATTTGCTGATTTTAAATTTTTTATTAATGTTTATAACTGAATTATTTTACAGAAATTAATATGACAGTAATAATACCCTAAAACCAGATATTTATATCATTAAAAAATAATATTTTCAAATTTATTAAAAAAAAAAAAAAACCCTTGATAGTTGTAAATACAAACACACCGAAATGCTTATGTTTAGTTTTTTTTAACTTTATATCTAGGTTCGGAAAATTCATAAAAATAACTGAAACAGTTTCTCACTCTCACTGTTCAATCTTTTAGTCAATTGATTTCTTGCGATATCTTTTTTTATAAAACAATTTTTTTTTGAATCAACAGCAATGGTATGCAAAAAAAATATAATTATTTATGAATCAGGAATGTATAAAGAAATATGGATAAAGAAATTATGGACAAAGAAATTATAATGATTGAATTAAACAAACGCTTCAAATGAATTAGCATTTGATTGTGATATGCTCGTTTTTTTTTTGCACAAGATTTTCAGAATAATCTATCTAAATTTGAGTTTTAACCATAAGGCCATAAAGCTGTACCAAAAGTTATGCTGGGTGTTATCAGAATTCAAATACACTGATAGAAAAAAAATCTCAACACCAAGAAAAAATTATTATAGAGTAATGAAATTTCGGCGATGTGTTTATCTGAGCAACATATTTAATTAATTAAAGTTTCAGGGTCACAGGTAGTTGAGAGAAAAACAATTTCAAATGTGAAATACTGGTACATTACTAACCGCTATAACCAGCAGAATTTTCAATGCAAGCATTCAAAATTGCACGCATTGTGTCATACAGATGCCGTATGCTATTTTATGGGAAGGAGTTCGCGCCTGTTGCATTTGGATAGTCAATACGGGATAGTTAATGCTGGTTGTGAATGACGCTGAAGTTGTCGGCCAATGATGTCCCATGCGTGCTCGATTGGTGAAAGATCTGGTGATCTAGCAGGCCAAGGAAACATGTCGACTTTCCGTAGCGCATGTTGGGTTACAACAGCAGTATGAGGGTGAGTGTTATCCTGTTGAAAAATACTCCCTTGAATCACCAGGTTGACGTACTAGCTTACAGTCAAGGTGCACGGAATAACAAGAGTGCTTCTGCTGTCATAGGAAATTACTCCCTAGAGCATAACTCCAGGTGTAGGTCCAGTGTTTCTAGGCCAAAAACAGCTCGGTAGAAGGCTCTCATCTGGTCACCTTTTAATTAATATACGACTATGACTGGTACCAAGGCAGAACCAACTCTCATCAGAAAACACAGTAGATCTCCACTCTGTCCTCCAGTGAACTCTAACTCGACACCACTCAGGTCGTTAGCGGCAGTGGTTTGGAGTGAGTGGAATGCAAGCTACAGGGGGAGTTAAGGAGTTCTCACTCGGAACTGTACTTGAAGTCGCCGATTTGTAACAGTTCGTTGTATCACTGTAGTACCAACTGCAGCTCGAATTTCTGATGCAGACGCAACACAGTGCGCCACAGACATGAGCCGTACACGGTGGTCTTCTCTCTGAGTAGTGCCACGTGGCCATCCAGAACTCGTTCTTCTTAAGAGTACCTTCCTTTGGCCACAGCTCGCAGCAATCATAAGCAGTGGATACATTTCTCCCCAGTTTTTCTGCAATATCGCGGAAAGAAAATCCAACTTCTCGTATCCCTATTACACTACCACTTTCAAAGTCAGTGAGCTGTTGATAATGGTTCGTCTTCTTAAAAAAATTCTTGACTACCAGCAACTATGTCAAAATTTAACGAAAACTAGCGCTTACGAACTGTAGAACACGTATTTAAAGCAACCCTGATTTGAATGTTCACAGGGGCGCTACTAGCGCCAAACTTATGCGCCAACCACGGAATTTGAATAAACATAATTTTTTAGTTGTATAAACAAGCCTACCAAATTTAATTTATCTAGCAGAACTCGTTCTTTGTGGTGGGAGTTCTTCCCCGTCAGTGTATATCGAACCATATCGTTAGAAATATCGATATTTTTTCGATATAACTAATTTGCATTATTTCTTACATTTGTCAATGGTTTCTTCACTCCTATGAAGTTTATCAACACGCACGGCGCTATTGTATTACATAAATATTGTTAATGATAATATACTCATTATTGCGTTTGATATTTATCGATTTCCAAAACGACCATAAATTTATCGTATCTTAAATTATTATTACTGGTGATTTTTGCGACATTATCATAAGCGATATTATAGCTGACGATAAAAACTGAAAATTTAACATTTATGTTCAGGTGGTATGGCATTTGAATACTTAAAAAGAAATGCCTTAAAAATATCGTTATAGCGAATTTTAAAAAATATCAATTTTTCACGATGCATTAAGCCAATTTGTAAAGCTCTATCCTAAAAGAAAATGAGCTGAGCATATGATGCACGGTTATTCTTTCATAATATGAATAAAGAAATTCAGAAATAAAAACGAACAGCAATATACCTTTATTTAAATTAATTTATATTTTCAGTTAAGAAAATTAAATAATTATTTCATAACTTACTTCTCTAAGTCTCTCGGATAACTCGCCAAGGATCATCTCCTCGTCGAAGAACTTCCCTTGATATCGATGTTCAAAGTAATCTGTTATTCGAGTTCTAAGTTCTCTGTGTAGTTTTCTATAAGCCATATACTCTTCTACTTGTTTTAGCTAGAAAAAAAAATAAATAATGTTATTCGAGTTCTAAGTTTTCTGTGTAATTTTCTATAAGCTATATACTCTTCTACTTGTTTTAGCTAGAAAAAAAATTAATGTTATTCGAGTTCTAAGTTCTCTGTGTAGTTTTCTATAAGCCATATACTCTTCTACTTGTTTTAGCTAGAGAAAAAAAATAATTTCTCAATATTACTCTTCAATTGAACAGTTTTACGATAAAGGTATTTTGTTTTTTCTTCTTCTAAAAATACTATTCTTAATCTTTAGATATTAAAAAAGACGAATTTACGTATTAAATATTAATTTATCAGAAAGACAGCTGCTTAAAAGTTTCAAGATTTCAAGCGAAATATTTGTTTTTTCGCTTTTTGATGTTTTTTCTTTCTATAACCATCGTTGAACAGCCAACTCGATTTTGAGTTACGACTACTAATGTTCAACTCCATAGCCTTGTAATTTTGAACTCAATTCTGAAGACAAGGGAACTCCTGGTTCAAGTATTGAGAGAAATTTGCCTTCGTGAAGGATTTTTTGATGGAACTAACCCGTATTTGTGTTGAAAGGAGAGGAAAGCCACTGTAACCTCCTAAGGTTAGCCTGACGGCAAGGGGACTCTAACCCATGATGGGTCTACCTCTGAGGATATTTTTCGTGAACATTGTGGTCGGTGCGAGCCGGAGGCGGAATTCCTATCGACTAGCTTGGCAAAATTGTCATGATAGAGCATAATTTGACGGTACTATATATTTATTTAAAAAAAAAAAGGCATCAAAATAGACACGCCAGTCAAAAACTAGTAGTATACAGTAAGAAATTCCGGATCAATTTACCGAAACACTTTACGAACATTTTATCGTAAATCCGTCGTAAAACTTTACGGAACATTTTACCGTAAATCCGTTGTAAAACTTTACGGAGCAAGGAATCTGATATACCGCAATTTTCACAGTGGTATTTACAATGGAATCACTGTAATTAAATAAATATTATCGTAAAAGTACTATATAAAATTTTACAGTAAAAATGAATTTTTCGTTAAAATGGATTTTACGTACATCTTTTTTACGTTTTACGGATTATTGGGAAACCTCCCAGAGGATTATTCGACACTCACAAAAAATTATAAGAAATAGGGTTTCTTATAATAGAACTATCGAAATCTTAGTAGAATATTGCTAATGTATAGAAAAGTCCACGTATTTTTCTCAGAAATATGTAAAATAACAAAATTATGTGGTTAGTCATAATGGTTAGGCAATTTCAATAGTGTTTAATTTCAGATTTTTTAAAATTTACTTTTATTATTGTTTAAACAAACGGAAGCCAATTTGAATGATGGTAAAAATTTCATTACTCGTAAATTACGTAAAGGAAAAGATATCTATCATAAGCCTAAAAACAGGCAATTGTATAATATCTAACCACTTTTCAAAAAATAGTAATGGCGGAATTTAATTGTTACAGTTTAATTGGTATAGTTCCTAATATTTTGATTGTCAGACGATCTTGAATTTTCCATGTTTGAAAAAAGAAAAAAAAATATCTATCATCAGCTTAATTCGTGAATTTGAATTCTTTTAATTCGTAAAAATTATGTGAAAATTACAGAAAAAAGAATAAAAGAATTTTTCACATGTGTCTTCATTCCTTTGAAAGTTGAGCACGGTGCGCCTTAACCAAAGTTAAATAAAATGCTCTTACACCTAGAAAATTGGAAGAGATTCTGAATTTACCAGATATTAAAAATCAAAAAATCAAAATAATCTGTGGAGAGATTTTTAAAAAAATCTACTTTGAACATTTTTGCGCACGATTTTGAAAAATCTGGCGTTATTTTATATCAATAGAAAGGAAAAGAAATGATATAATATTTATTTTTCAGTTGTAATTCTGTTAAACTTTTATTATTTAAACATTTTACTGCTGATAAAATATGAAAATATAACATAATTTAATTATAATTACATCAATTTAAACATGTGAAGCATTGTATCTACAAACAGCGCTCGAAAGGTGTTTAGAATAACCGGGGTGATCTGCAGCAACCTTATTAATTTCCCAGGAAGACTTAAAGAAGTCAAAATGCACGGACTCCATCGCCTGCTCCCAAAAAAATGCTAATCCTTCACCGTTTTTGTCACAGAACTGTTCAATGTGAAAAAAAACTGCATGAACCTTTGGTGTAACGCTGACACCTAAGTCCATGTAGCTCTTTTTGAAAGCTTCTATACATGCTTTGTAGTTTTGGTCAAGATTATTTCCGAANTCTTCATTCCTTTGAAAGTTGAGTTCTGTCGCTAGTCTCTTGAGGACAAATTTGCGTTTAATTAGTTAATTTAATTTAACGCTACTTAATTTTGGCTTTTCTAAAACGATAAAAATTACAACAAATGTTTTTTTTTACAACTGATACATTGATACACTTGTCCTTTGAAACATTAGTTATATTTTGAATATTTAAAATATTAAGCAGCATGTTCGTAGAATTTAAAATTATAATTATTTCGCTTCTTCCAAGCAGAGCATTTCACTTAAGGCATAATTGCTATTCATTTAACTGTATGATATAAACTGAACAAGTAATTATCAATTATACATTTGACTGAATTTAAATTTATATCAAGTTGGAACAGTACTATTCACAAGAATAAATATGGTAAGTATTTTCTAAGAGTGAAGTATGCATATTATATTTTTGAAAGTAAACACGTCACATTAAAAGTTTAGCATAAACTAAATATGGATGGAAATTATTATGAATGCCCTAAAAGTTCACTTTCATTTAAATGCACATAACTTGAGTTTCCATAGAATTTACATTAAATCTTTAGAACCATTTGGGGTGATTCCGTCAAAATGATTAACGAAAACAGCTTTTATTTAATATAGTATTTTGTGGGAATAAAAGTTAAATTTAAATATGTCTGAATGTCCTTAAATTTGCATTCAAAATCTTATTTTCAAAATTATTATTGAAGATCAAATTATATGAAATCATGTAAAAGCGTTGAAATAATATTTATGAAAAATTCCATAGTAGTTTTAAAAGAATATCGTTTCAAATTAAATATAATTTCAATATGTTTAATTTCAATATAATTTGTATATAATTCTATTGTATTTCAATAAAATTTGTATTTCAATTTATTTTAGATAATTTCAATTTGAAATTTAGTCAGTATTCATGAATATCGAAACGTTTGATTATAAGAATACGCATAGTGAATAATAGTAATTTTGGTCAACTCTATTAATTATTGTGCATAAAAGTGTACGTCATTTTCTTTGTTTTACCATAAAAGTATTTAATCAAAGAGAAATTTCCTAGAGAAAAAACAATCTGAAATACTTCGATATGAAAAATTGTCAAACGATTCAGTACGATCTGTGTACCTAATGTTATATTTTGAAAGGTTTAACCTGTACTTGAAATTATTTGTTAACCCTATCTCACCGACTGTCACAAATAGATGGCTGCATGAAACGTAATCAATCAGTGTAAAAAGATAACGCTGAAAGGAAACTAATTTTTTTGCAGTTTATTTGAGGGCGGGGTTATAATAGTTTCATTTATTCCTTTATTTAATTCACCACTACTTAGTTCAAACGTAGATGCACTTTTAACTAACATGGATTAGATAAACGATTAGACTAACGTTGATTAAAGTGAAAGCAAGAAAAGTCTGTCAAATTATCCATAGACGAAATTTAGCTACCACTTTTTATATTTTTTACATCCCGATTCCGATTTTATACGATTTCTCTTTGGAATCATCCGTCTCGAAGGGGTTAAGGTGCATTTGCAGCTTCATTTGATGAAATTACTTATATTTTATTTCATTATTAGATATGATTATTATTAGTATTATTTTATTTCATTTACAAGACTTCGTAACGTAAGTACCCAAAACAAAAAACTTATTTTACACCCCTGGTGGTTTAGCAAATGAGCAAAATTTAGAGAATGTTTCTTCCCAATATATTATACCCCTCTCTAATAGCATGAAAAAGAATCAATAGCATGGAAAACCAATAATAATGCATGCACCGTTAGAAATTTCTCAGATAAAATGGTTAAATAACAATTTATTCAATTGTTATTTTGCCATATTCAAACAGAACAGTCAAATAACTATAAATAAGAAGGGTTTCAAACTGTTAACCGTGAGAAGAATAGTTTATTAACTGCTTTCACTTAATACGGTTAAACAACCAGAATTTTATCGCACTAACTAGGCCCACATAATGAAGCCACTTAGTTCCTTGAAGATGCATACATATTATAGGCGAGAGGACCTGTCTATGTCATGACCGACAGAGCAGGAGTTCTATTTCCGCCGTTGACACCGCAATATTTCCTTCATTTCTTTCATTTCTTTCAACACATGAAGAGTTTCCATGGTCCTGCACTTCCCAATTTGTGACCCTGGACCTTTAGAATACGATACTCTCATCCTCGCATAGATGACAGTACTGTAAAGCTGCTTAACAAAATTTTTTTTTTGTATTTCCCATCTCTTATGATAGCTAAATGCTAAATGTTAATCGTTAAAAAACCATTAAGTTTTTTAATCATGGTTTTTTACCTATACTTGTAGTAAACGGTTTCAACACCGTAAAGGTAAAAAAACTTGTTTTCCGCAAACTTTATGGTTAATTGGATGGACAGACTGCTACCGGTTAAAGTAATTTCGAAATGAAAATTCTATCAGTGTAACACAAGTACTCGAAACACATGTACTAGTTTCAACCCACTGGCAGTTTAGCAAGTGGGCAAAATGGAGATAATATTGCTCCCCATTACACTACTCCGTTATATAATAACATGGATAAACCAATAACATGGGAAACCACTAATAATACGTAAAACACATTCATTTCTATATCAGAAGTTTTTATTCATTAGCCTCTTTTAATTAAGATTATCCTGCTTAGTATTAGAGCTAACCACTTTGCATCAAGAAACGACATTTCAATATAAACCTAATAACCCTTGCCGTCAAGCTAACCGCGGGAGGTTCTCGCGTCTTCCTCTTCATGTAACGCAAATGCTGGTTAGCTTCATCAAAAAATCCTAAACGAAGGCAAATTTTTCCCAATACTTGAATCAAGAGTTTCCTTGTCTTCTGGCTTGGGTTCGAAATTACAAGGCTACGGAGTTGAACATTAGTATTCGCAAACCCATAAAATTGGGTCGGCTGTTCAACGACGGTTATAAAATTATAAAAAACATTATGAAACCACATGTTAACATCGTGAAAATACAATGTTACAACATATTTCAACATTAGGCCGGAATGGCCTGATGTGGAAACGAGAATAGACCAAAACTTCTAAGAATAGGCTAAAAACAAAATATTATGCATCATTACGAAACATTTCATTTTCTTTTTTTTAAGAACCGAATTAAGATGATTATGAGCTTCTAATGAGATTATTAGTTAGAAATATCTATTTGGATATAAAAAAAAACACTCATTATTGAAAATCAATTTCATTTTCTTGCATTTTTTTCATAATTCTTATTTTCTGAGAACGATTTTTGCATCTTCTTGTAAAAGTAATCAAATAAAAGTAATCATAATAAAAATTAAGGAAAATTATTATAGTTTGATAAAAAGAGTTAATTTTTCATAACTTTTAAATTGAAAAAATATTATTAGTAAATTACTTTAGTAATTATAACTTTCGGTGATTACGAAATCGTTGTTGATTACCTTATTTCATATCGCGATATTGGTAACAGTCATTTGAATAAATTAATAAGATAAAGACTAAAAGCAAAGACGCTGCGAACTTATATTTTTGTGGGGAGGAAAATTTCCATTTTGCCGAAAGAAATTCCTATTTTGACCGAATCATAAAGTAACGCCCACAATTATTCATACATAAAGGGACATCAAAAGGGACTCTAAAAATTTCTTGGTGATGAGGCTATAAGTTATAAATAACCTAGTTGTCAACTATTCCTATTTTCCTCAGAAAGTTTTACTTTTATATTTTAAAAGTTAGCAAAATGTATGCTTTGATTTTTTACTGTGTTTAATAAATTTGATTTAAAATGCTCGCTCACCCTTATACCTAATCAATTTAACCATATACATAAACATTCTGACAATCAATAATGTGGTGTTAAAGAAATTTATGATGGCAGTTTATAAATTGAATATGATTGGTGTAGTAAAAACTCTAAAGAGAATAACTAAAAAAAAAAAAAAAATCTACAGAAATCAAAATCTACTATCTTCAACCTTTTGCAATTCGAGGGCCACAACAATAATTTAATAAATTTCGAAGGCCGCGCATGTATTAGATAAAGGTGAGGAAATTCAATAAAAGAAGAAGAATAGTAGTAGTATAAGGTATTGATTATTTTCTGTTTCGGAATTTTGCTCTTGGAACGTATTATACTAATAACTGCTTCAATTATACATTCATAACATGTTAACAGTTTGGAAAAATACTGCGGTCGCAAATTTCCTTGATGATACAAAAATCTATTATAAGCTAATTTGAATCTCTCTATTTCGAATGAAACTGGTTTGCATGTATTCGGAAATAAGAGAACCAAGACGAGTGATTGACAATGGCATAAATTTCTTGAAGACGAAATTGTGAAATGGCTATCCTAAACTATTTTTATGGCTATCTTAAATAAGTAAAAGTGAGAAAATGAAATTTTGTAAGAATGCCGAATGACCATACAATATTTGCCGAATACTAAAAATCCTTGGGAGGTCCCAGCAACCTCCCATTCCAGTGCCATTGACTAAAAGATTAATTAAGGTAAAATTAATCGCTATAGCAATAAAGTGGTTTATAAAAAAATGTTCGAAGTATCTTTTGTAATTGTGTTCTAACATGACGCTGAAACCTGCATGGGTTTTCTGTGATTTTCAGCCTCACAACCTCATATTTAATAGTATAGTAAGCTGTTTTCTTCTTTATAGCCTTTATCACCTCTCAAACTTTGTTGGTCAAATTTTGATGCATCCTGCATATCGTTAAACATTGGTACATTTATAATCACCAAAAAAGAATAACGTTTGTTTTATTTTTTTTATACATATAAATATTACGAAATCTTTACAGAAAATATAAATGCATTTTTATAAATCGAAATGCACTTTAAAACATTTAAAAATCACAAAACTATATCTTACAAATTGAAGAATCTAAATATTTCGTTAACTATTTAACACTTTAAACATTTAACACACTTTAAAACATTTAAAAATCACAAAACTATATCTTACAAATTGAAGAATCTAAATGTTTCGTTAACTATTTAATATTTTTTAGAAATTAATGGAATTTTTAAAAACCATATTACATTTGACACTAGTCTGACCTGAACAATTTTTCACGAAATCCTTGATAACAGTCATAGCTTCACTCAATCAAGCCAGTTTACAATTATATTGATTACTATATAATACTAGTTGCTTCTTTCAGAAAATATTTATTTCAACTCGAAACTTGTGTTAGTGAAAGAAAAAAAAATAATCCCGATAAAATTTCATTAAATTCACAACTTAGGAAGCAAAGACAAGTAATCAGTATAATTGCATTCGTCATTTATGATTAATTGTTTGCCTGCAATCATTATTACTTTGTAATCAAACATCACATAATTATTGAGAGAGATGTTTCTTTTCGACGGCTGGGTTCGAACCTTTGCATAGTTGTAACCACCATGGAAAAGGGTATACACCCCGAATTGAGTTCAAAAGTTTTATATAATAACCATATAAATTGACGGTCAGCTCTATTACTTTAGTTAAAGTTCTTTACTGTAACGAGCACTGGGCATTTTTGTCAAGGAAAGGAGCTAGCTTTATAAACTGACGGTCAACTGTTCAAGTTTTTCGGAAATTTCTTTGAGTGTAGATATGTCAAAAGTGAAAATATCATGGGTGTTAACACACATATGATGGCCAATTAATCTTAATCTCTTTTTTCCCCTTTAAAAATATTGAGCTTTATAAACATTTTGATATGAAAAGTGTCTTTGTATCTCTTGATATGAATTAATAGAAAATGTTAAACACAGTGTTCTATCTTCAAAATAGGAATAATTTCATGTACTTTAAAAAATTGAACATTTTTAAGAATTGGTATTTGCATTTTTTTCTTTTAAACATAGAATACAATACATTGGGATGCACTATGTCACGATAGATAAATATTCTGAATTTAATCTTAAAAGTTACGGAGAAATCAATACGTGGTTAAAGTACTAAAACTAGATAATTCTAAAAAACCTTCTTTTTAAAAAAAATTTTAAATCAACATTTTGTCTGAATCTAAGAATTGCTTATTTCTAATACCTATCGCTAGGTGCCACTAGTAAAATATAGATTTACAGAATTTAAATACACTCAAATAAATTCCTCATATAATGATTTCATGAACATATTTCTCATAAACCTTTGAAGTAAAGATGATTAAATAATATTACCTTTTCTCTGTACTGTCTCCTCGAGGAATCCAGTGACTGTATGAGATTTGTGGTGTGACCGAGGAAGAGAGCGTAGCAAGTGGCGCCGCTTATCATACTGAGCAGAGTTAACCACATGTCGGTCAGGCTCTGTGGGGGAAAACGTCCGTAGCCGATGCATAGCATGTGTGACATCGCCTTGAATAACGCCCACGAGTACTGATTGAACCAGTGGGCAGTCTGAAAGAGTGTCAATCATATTAGCAACAGGCACATTTAATGTAACTTTTAACAAATTGAAAATTATTCAATTAACCCCTTCGCTTTCGCTCCCGTCAAGACTAAAAGGGTGAGATTTTGTCTTCTATTTCTCGTGCCCGTGATATCTCCGGGTTAGAGAATTCAAACGTAACGCACCGAAAAGGCTTAAGTATATCCATTTTTTGTGTCCGTAATTTTTTTTTATTTCTTATCTTGCACACTAGATGGCTGCACCCGATGCAGTTGTTAGTGCAACTAGAGATAGTTTATTTTAAACTAGATGTTATCACTATCCAAATATATGTATTTGTGATATGTATTTCGTACTCTTAGCTCAGCTACTTATGATCTTTGTGAATACACGAGGTTTGTGTTCTATGATAAAATATTTTTCATATTATGTACATTATGCATATGTAAAGTCACATGGACATATTGAGTACAAATGGAGTTTTAAATTTCAAGATAAAAAAATTCCAAAAATAAAAAATAATTACATACATTGTACATATACATTTATATATATATATTTTTTTAATAAAAAAGGCACTTTTATGACCGTTTTTTGAAAATAATAAGATCGTTTGAAGCTGTCAGTTGTTCAATCAAATGCTATTGATAACAGCAGACAGAACGTAATAGTTATTTTATGTCACATTTGACAGCATCTAAGTTATTCATTGAATAAAATAATTACAATATTTATGTCTTGCGCCTAAAGATTCAAAATAAAATGTAATCAATGTTTTCAGACAACGCGTAGGAGTTCGTTTTACAGAAGTTTTAACAAAACCAGAAATTATTGATTGCACAAGGAGGCAGGCTGGAACGAGTAGACTAGAATATATAATTTAATTAAATGTTACAGATATTTAATTAAATCATCATATAGTCAACAGATTTTAGGGTATTTGATATTAATTATTAAAATGGTTTAACTGTATGAGCAAGGGATAAATATTAAAATGTCAATCTGTCTGAAAAATTGAAATACATATTAAAAATCAGAAATCAGTAAAATAATTTTAAAACCAAATGAACTAAAACGATAATGTCATATAATTTATATTAGAAGAACAGTTCTAAGCCTGAAAGATATCCTTAGAAGGATAAAAAAAAACCTTTTTTCAGTCATTTTAATATTAAGTTTAGCTAAAAATGTAGCTTTCATTTGCGTAAAAATATGAATTATCTATACAAATATATAATATAATTAGAATCAGTTTTACAGCTCTTTATTTGAAGCTATCCTTGTACAATCTGAAAATATCCTTATTATATAATTTGAATAAATTGAACAGCTTTGAATCAGAAAAATAATCAGATAAGAATATAAAATATTCCTGTTAAAACATTTACATACAAAGTATGACAATTGTTCTAGAACTATCTATCCATATACGTATAGAAATATCGATATTATATAACCTAAATCAATGGAACAGCCATTGTTCTGAATATATCAGTAAAAGTATTCAAAAGAACTCTCATATGAACATTTATTGATCCAAGTACATTAATATAAGAACAGAGAATATGCTTGTAATATCATTTGAATACATAATGCTGCTCTTGTTCTGAAAATATATTCAATAAACTGAAAACCTTCATGTTACAACATTTGGTAGAATAGAACAGCTATTGGGCAGAAATACCTAGATAAGAATAGACTACCTCTCTTCTTTCAAGAAGAATAGTTCTAAATTGATCAAGGGGAAGCCATTTTATTTTTAAACTCTAAATAGATTTTTTTTGTTATCGTTTATTTCGAACGTAAGGTAGGTCAAATCCAACTTTTGCTTCAAGAAAAAGAGCAGTAGAAATTGTAGAAACAAATCCCTTTCTGAATTTTTCAGTTCTTTCATACCACAAGGGAATTTTCTTAAGAAATTCTTTCTTATATTCCAAAAATACTTGAGTCGCATGGGATGAGCGGAAATCCTTTATAAGATCCAAAACATATTTCTATTCCAAAGAACTTCTTGCATTGTTCTGAAGTTGAATAGTCACAGTGGAAGGAAGAAAAAGGAAAACTTCTGGACACGCTTTGACAACTTCGAAAGTTATATTAAGAGGGACTTTC
Organism: Parasteatoda tepidariorum; assembly: GCF_043381705.1. NCBI lineage: Eukaryota > Metazoa > Arthropoda > Arachnida > Araneae > Theridiidae > Parasteatoda > Parasteatoda tepidariorum. The sequence continues at coordinate 60,527,587 of NC_092206.1, read as the reverse complement.
GCCTGATAAGAAAGATTTGAATATCAAATAAGGAGGCATTCCGAATGAGAATCCTTGACATTAAAGGATAGAGTTTAGAATTTGGTTGAATAACCACTTGATTTTGATTTGAATGGAAAAGTTTTATTACATTTCATTTGCGGTTATAGAATTTTAAAATTATTTTATGATTAGCAATCTTTAAGCATTATAAAATGAGGCAGAGCTAACTTGTATGTATGCGGAATTAAACTTTTAATTATCTAGTTTCATTTTTTAATTATAACACAGATGGTAGTATGAAAAGGATATTTCAAAAATACTCAAGTTTGGAGTTGCATGGTATGAGCAGAAATACTTAATAAGATCCAAAACATATTTCTATTCCAAAGAACTTCCTGTATTGTTCCGAAGTTGAATAGTCACAGTAGAAGGAAAAAAAAAGAAACTCTCTGGACACGTTTTGACAACTTTGAAAGTAATATTAAGAGTAAGAGAGACTTTTGCCTGATAAGAAAGATTTGAATATCATACAGGCAGGCATTCTGAATGAGAATCCTTAACATTAAGGGATAGAGTTTAGAATTTGGTTGAATAACCACTTGTTTTTGAATTAAATGGAAAAGTTTTACAAAATTTTATTTGCGGTTTTAAGATTTTAAATTATTTTATATTTAATTATCTTTAAGCAGGATAAAATAAATCAAAGTGAACTTATGTGCATACAGTACTAAACTTTTAGTTATTTAGCTTCATTTTTTAAACTTTAACAAAGATATTAGCATGAAATGATTTTTTTTTCAAGCTATAAATGAAGCACAGTGACTGTTTTGTGGAAGTTGTATTTTCAACGATGATCATAATCTTTATTAAAAGATAAAACACTGCTCTTTATACTGTTTTTTATTTGAAAAAAAAAACAAGCATGAAGAATAAGAAAATGCTAATTAAAGTCAAGAGTGTGCAATATAAAATGAATATTCAGATTTCATGAAAATTTGAGGGAGCAACTGTTCACAAATTTGCACTTTGACTGTGTACATTATTTGAGAGAGCCATGAAGGTGCGAGACGGTGCAGATTTTTATTCCACCAAATGGATTTTGTCATGCATTATTTTAGGGAGACGTAAAGTGGCGAGGCCTTCAACGATTACGATACCTCCAATTTGTATTTGATATACTAATGTCAGGAATTAAAAGTAAAGCTATAAATAATGTTGAGTTTATGGAGCCTATGTGAAACCAAGACGCAGCGTGTTCGAGTAGGCAGTCAACCCATCCCGTTAGACAGTTAGTTTTTAAATAAATTGGACGGCAATCGATTTCACCAATGGCAATTGATAAATAAGTTTATTTAGACATGTCTCTTTTGAGGGAATTACAAGAGATATCTCCTCTATAAACATTAGTAATTAAGTAATAAATCAGTTAGATAGTTCATTTTCTAAAAAAAAAAATTAATCTCTAACTAGCTATTTTGTGATATTTGTGATGTGTGTATATCAATATTTTTTACCGTAATTTTTCACAGTCCAATTTTGATGATTATGTAAGAAACAACAGTAGGCTAAATTAATAATTCAATTAAAGAATTTTAGATTCAACTTTTAAAGGAGATTAAAATCTCCCATAGAAGTTGAATATAGTTAATTGGGATATGTTTGAAACAAAATTAAAATATATGATCCTGACATTTTTTTTACGTAAAACAATATTAATCTAAAAAATGGGAGAAATTTTTTAACAGTGATTTAAAATAGCGATAATAATGATTTAGTTTCTTATAGACGCTGTATGTTACATGCTCATATTCACGTTAGAATAATAGAAGTTAATACACAGAGAGTTATGATTAGATTTAATTCATGATTAGATTTTTTTTATTCTCGTATTTTATATAATATCATGATATCGGTGTTATGACACTGCAAAAAATTCCGGATCAAATTAAAATATAATTTAAAGCTGCCTTGGGTGCATGATCCGCGAAATCTATTTCCCCCTAAAATCCATTTTTACAGTAAAATATTTTACCGCAATTTTTACAGTAATATTTATTTAATCAGAGTAATTCAAAAATTTTACGATAATTATTACTGTAAAAATTGAGGTATATGAGAGTTTTTGTTCCGTAACATATTCCGGTAAAAATTGATTTTCGGTAAAACGTGTCTGCAACCTCAGTGACAGTATTTTTTACCGTAATTTGATCCAGAATTTTTTACAGTATAGAAGAACCTCCGATGCGTGTTAGTATGTACAAATCACGTATCAAAAACTTGGCCAAGATTTACTCTCACTTGCGAAGTTCTTCTTTAAGAAATAAAAAATCTTTTTCGTTTAATCTTGAGTTACATTTTTTTAAAAAAATTTTATGCAGCTTACATGCTGTTTATTTAAACCTTTTATAGTGTTTTATTTTGCATGTAAAATAGTTTTTCTCAAAGAAGTATTTCCACAATTAAAAAAGTTTTATATTGTGAACAAAATGATGTACATAGTTCAGCATTTTTAGCCTTCATTTATTAGATTTATGTCGGACGAGGCAAAGAACAATTACTTTCTTGTAACCATGAAGCCATTAAGATTTTTTTAAAGTACCTTTATTTTGACATTAAGTCTGATAAAAACTACTAATATACTTCTAACGTTTCACTAATTACAGTTTAAACGATTTTCTTAGTAATTTTATAGCTTTGAAATTGAAAATAAATCTTACTTACTGTGGAATTTTTTGTTTTTCGGCGAGGTAGTAGAAATATTCTCCCCTTTATTGTCCTGTATACGTGGATCAATACATCTTCTTATCCAACTAAATCACGTTTTTCTTAACTATTTCTCGTCTTCCATGTACACACATAAAAATATTGAAATTCTGTTACATTTTTTCGTTTTTCAGGTATAAAATGGAGACTTGTGAAGTGTGAGGTAAAAACTAACGATTTGGAAGTTTTGAGGTCAACTTTAATGGAAGTTGAGTATCAGGTTTTGATCTTGATAGAAGCTTTTAGAAAACCCTTTGCGGGACACATTATATCCTTTTTTTTGAGGAACATCCTCTTTTACGAGGAAAATCTTGAATCGTGTTTGTTCTGTATAGTTTACAATTGAAGAGCTTTGTTCGAAATATTGTTTACTTTTCCTTTTTATTTTATTTCGAAAACTATCGTATTTAAATGTATAGGCATAAAGATTATATACGTATGTCGAATATTTTTAATACCTTCCGCATCTGAGATTTATATAAACGCGAAATAGTTTTCTCTTTGTAAAATTCGCAAATATTATTTTTTTGCAAACGTTATCTCTTTTTGTAAAAATTTTTAATATTTTTTATAAATAGAATGAAAACAGAGAAGCAGCTAAGGTAAAGTTGTTTTTGACTGCTAAACTATATGAAAATAAATTGACATGTTTATTTAGTATTATGCATATTTAGTACTTCCGTTTTCTTTGTTATTATAAGGATCATTCTCCTGCAGATTTTAAATTGAAAATAAATTTAACTTACTGTTGAACTTTTTGTTCTTTTGGAGCGGTATACGAAGTGATTTTTCTTATTATAGCTCTGGATGATACATGATTCGATGTATCTTCTTAACCAACAAAAATCCTATATTCTATTCCTAATCCTATATCCTATCTCCTATATTCCAACTATTTTCCGTCTTCTATGTACAGCGCGTAGAATAAGAAGGGGAAATCCCCTGAATAACTTTTGATCAAATCAGCGGATTTTCACGAACTAGGTTTCAATCTTAAAGGTTTGAAAACGGCTAACTTAAAAAATATGCTAATTAATTAGTACGGATGACATTTTAAGCCCCGAAGTCAAACACAGAAACGTACTTTCTCTGAATAAACATAACTTTCCGTCAGGCTAGAATTCTTGATCCACAAAGTATGAAAGGTAGCCGCAATCTGGAGAATATGGTTCTAATAGTTTAGGCAGGAAATAGGTCAAACGTTTGAACTCCTTAATGTGAATTTCCATTTTAATGTATTTCGCTATACAATGTTAGAATTTTAATTCTAAAATTATGGTAAAATAATTGGCAGCAGTTTGTTCATCCCATTAACAGTAAAGTTTACTGTTAGAGACATTTGTTTGAATTTACGGGTTCGTGACCGTTTACAGCTGGTATTGTGGATTTTTTTGGTAAGTGTGGTAAAATTTTGTTATTTCATCCTGATATCATAGAGCAACGCTTCCGAAATGGTGTTCCACGGAACCCTAGAGTTCCGTGGAAGAGGGAATATCGAGGGTTAAGACTTTTTTAAACAGTATTTTCTAAAAATATTTGTCAATAATCTATTATTTATTTATTATTTCCATTGCTTTTATGAAATTATAAATATACATATATATTAAAAAATCAATTTTTCAGACAATAATTATGAAAAAGTATGAAAAGGACATGCATTTATAAAAAACTGCAATAGTATTTCACATTGTCCTTTTCAAAACAAACTAAAACAACTGAATTCTTTAATCAAGAAGTATGTTTGTCTAATAACCATTTTCAATGTTTATAACAGCTCTTTTTTTTTATAGAAATATAAAATTTTTTTAGCTTGACTAAATTTAGCTCTAATGGCAACTGTCGAATATAAAACATAATTTAATGATAAAACGATGGATCAAGGATAAAACAATAAGAAAAAATTTCATTCATCCTATTAATTATAAAAAAGTCTAAGAGTTAAATTAGTGTAGTTTTTTAATGGCTAATTATTTTTATTTACTTTAATTATGAAATGGGTTTCCGTCAAAAGAAGCTTGATTATTTAAGGTTCCGTAGCCCGAAAAAAAATCGTAAACCTCTGCCTTAGAACATGGCATAAAAACCAACCATTCGGTTAAATTTAAATTTCAGTTTCGTATCTTTTTACTAAATGCTTGATAATAACTGAGTGAAAATAGACGTGAGGTCTAATCTGCCAATCTCATGACTGGCTAAATGGGGATTCGAATCCATGCTTTGACACCACAATATTCCTTCAGCTCATGAAGACTTTTCAGTGTTCAGCACTCCCCAATTGGTGACCCTGGCCCACTAGAATACGGATCTCTAATTCATGCATAGATGTCAGAGCTATTTAGCACAAAAAATCTAGTATTTCCCCTCCAATATCAATTAAAACTTTATTTTAATAGTTTTGAACCATTCTAGTTGTAATTGATTACAGAATTGTATGATCTCGTATTCCCGGTTGTTTAACCATACCAGTTGTAAATGGTTTCAAACCTGTAAAGGTAAAGAATTGCTCCTAACCATAAATTTTACGGTCAAACGGATAGACAGGCTACTGTCAATTATTTTGCTGTAATTTTAAAGAAAAAATTCTAACATTGTAGGATCTTACGTTACATAAAATTCGAGGATATTAAATAATGAGATGATTCTTTCTTATTTGGTAAAAAAAAAAGAAAAGTTTAATACTTCTAAGGCGGATTATATTTCTTCTATCAAGTGAACTTTTTTATTTTTCAAGACAATTGTGGCATCGCTGCTGTATCTAACATTATTTCTTGTGAAGCGAACTGAAGTGGTTCCGATCTTCAAAGTATAAATGTTGTGACGTAGGTTTGATATTTGCTTTTTACCTATTCTTCTTCAAACAGCTGTATTTAACGAGAACTGGGCGTGTGGAATCTGTTGTGTTTGAGTGTAAATAAATGTTTTCTTTAGATATGTACACAAGTCTTATTTCCTAAACCCAGGATAATTCAAGCATTTGTGTCTAAATGAAACTGCACCAATCATAGTCTCGGAAAAACATACCGAATAAAAATAATTGCTGATTTCAAGAAGATTGCAATTTTTAATGAACATTTCATTTTTAAAAGTATATTTCTCGTAAACTATGCCACTGATAGTTAGATCAAAAGTAGTTCAGAGTGGTCCGTTTTTTTGAGCGCTGTGCATATCTTTCATATGCTATTTAAATAATCGAATTTATTATTATTCATCTTATTTTAAATATTTGTAAACTTTTAGTTGGGCTTCTTGATTTTTTCGAAATGTATGATAAATTTTTCTTTAGTTTTTCTGTTCCCCAAAAATCTCATGAATTTGTTATTCACGGTGTTTTAAATATTCACAGATTTTTAATTTTAGTATGTTTTAACCTGTTACCAGAAATTGATGGTTTTCTTTATTGAGTTGTGATGCTTATTGTTTTAAAATTTGGAATTTATAATGCTCATTCAATATGACTTCAAACCTTCATTTTTTCTTTAATATTGACAGGCCAAGATTAAAAGAAAAATGCAATAAAAACGTGATTATTTCTAAAATTAATAGTATAAGAAATATAATGAGTTTTGTGTTCGTTTTGTATTACCTTTTTTTATCTCTTTCGATTAAACTTTTTGTTAATTAATAGTTTCTGTTGCGCACACGAAGAAAAATTTCTGGAAAAGTTTCAATACTGCATGTGAAGGACTTTTTAGATAAAAAGAAACAATTGTATTTACAAAACATCAAAATATACGGTATTTGATATTTTTTCTGTTTATATGGTAACGGTTTACTAGAAATTTCGGTTTTCAAAATTATAGTTCTTTTAACCAAATATTTCATAAAAAATACAAATGCGTTTTTATGCCAAACGCATTATGAAATTGCAAAATTTTATGACATATTATAAAATTATAACTTACTGTTAATTTGCCAAAGCGATTTGGTAAAAATTACTGAGCTCTCTGGCGTTCCCTTTGATCTAAACACACGGTAATTTTTACCATATTCTGGTAACCTTGACCAAATTTGTTTTCGGTTTATTTTGAATTATCAATGAATGCTGAATGTTTGAAATATCAATGAATTTCTTTTGAATTATGGCTCATTTTGTTTTTAATTGTTGCCCTTAGTTTTTGGATAAAGTTTTGTTAACTTCATAAAATGCTTGTGACTAAGTTTTATAATATGTTTTGAACTAATAAAAGTGATCCCGCATATCTTTTAAGGGTAGAGAATTAATCTATGGTAATACTTATTATAGATTAAGTTTTGAGTTTACTTTACTACGCTTAGAAATATTTTCATTTATTTTCGGTGTCGAAAAATTTAAGTTTTCTTTTTTGTTTAATTTTTACGGAGTTCAGGAGGAGATAGTGGTTTCTGACTTTAATTCTCCAAGATTCAGTGAGATAAATACCGGAGAAAAAGAATGTTTTTACGACTTTTTTAAGTACCTCATAAAACTAAAAGTTTTTAGCGGCAGAAAAAATACCGAAGTTGTTCCAGTCTGCAATACATTTACTCACGTTATCAAACAAAAGAAATAGATTTTCTAATTTATTCCGTGAAAAATAATTTTCAGAAACGAGACCTTTAAGAGGATGGTAAAATGTAAAGAAATAAAAATTAATTGAATTTTTTTTAAAAGAAACAAAACTACAAGGCAATGAATGATACAAAAATCACTCGTTAATCTCAGTGTTTCGATCCACAAGATTCAGTTTTTATAATAAAACATTGATTTAATTAAAGTTTCGATTTTAAATTATTGCTTTAATTGTTTTTCATGCTTTAATGTATAAATAGATTTTATGCTGTATTAATCAATTATTTCATGCTTTGGAAATGGTAATATATAATTATAATTCACCATGATTTTGATGAATTAAAACATATAAAATTAAACTAATTACTAACTAACTTCTCTAGTAATATTGTTTTATATGCAAAGTACTACTTTGAATGTATAAAAAATGTATTTTAATAAAGTATACAAACTAAAATTATTGAATGCAAGATTACTTCAGAAATAGAATATATTATTGTTGTTTCTACTGTTCGTTTTTCAATCCCTACTATTACTTTTTTTCATATTAAATCTAGCTTAATCATTACTATTTACTAATTCTTATTGTAATAGTTTTTTTTCTTCAAATTATCCGATTAACGTTTTCTATGCCCTTAATTGAAACTTTTATTTTAAATAAATATTATCACCATTCCTTTATTCCATGATTAGTAATCTCTAATCCATTGGCATATTATTACCTGTTACCTTTTTTCGAATAGATAATCTCCTATACAGTATATATAATAGATTTAATTATATTTTCTTATTTTTAAATTAATAACACTTTGTTGCATTCATACAAATACTTGTTTGTCTAATTCGGGTGGGGGAATCTCAAATCTGAAAGTAATTTTGCTCTTAAAGCTACGGATTTTTTAAAAGGAATTTTTAGTCTTTTTTGCCTATTTAATTCTATTTCTATTTTATGTACAATTTTGAAAACGTTATATATGATAAATATTGCAACAAACTTTTAGAGGAGTAAGGGCACATAATTAAATCTGCTTAGGAACCCATACTCGTCTTTTTCGGCTAGGGATATTTTCTTATTATGACCGGTTCAGTGGCACATTTGAGGGAAGTGCCCGTTGCGGCGTATGATGATGTTCTTGGTATGGGTTCCTATGCAGTTTTAATTTTAATGATCTGCCCTAACTACCCTTAAAGTTTATCGCAACATTTATATAAACCCCTGTCATATAAAATGTTTTGAAAATTGCACATTTCGACACAAAATAGACTAAAAATGTCCTTTTAAAAACAGGCTATAACTTGAAGGTGGAAACCAACAGCAAATTTGAAATCAGAGATGCGGAAGTATCTGAGATCTGTTAAAAATTCTCATACTGTATTAAAAAAATGCCTGGTGAAACCATTAACTTCTATAGACCTCGTTATATTTTTATATATTGTTTTATTAACGAAATATTACTAACACATATTTTTAAGTTCAATAGAAAAAACTAATCAAGTTTAGCATGCGAGAATACACTTTAAAACATAACAGTTATATTTAGAAAACACAGCTTCTAAAAATCAATGTAAAAGAGTACTTTGAAATTTACGAAGATGTAGGAGAAATAGTAGTTAAATTAACATTTAAATTAACGAAATTCTGACCAGTTGGCTGTTATAAATATGAATTTAATGTTAAAGTTATAATTAAACTTAAATATTTGAATGGGATATAGTGAAAATTTAAATTAAAGGAATTCTGACCAGTTGGCTGTTATTAATATGAATTTAATGTTAAAGTTATAATTAAACTTAAATATTTGAATGAAATATAGCGAAAATAATTATCTTTTTAATATATTAGAATTCTTAATTAATTTAATTCAATCTCCTTCCTTACTGAGACATTTTCTTCAATTACTATGATGATAGGAATGATCTGATTGACGTCACAGGGGGCCATAAACCGTAACAATAGGAAAATATACAATCATAGTAATGTGCAGCTAGGCTTTGCGATGTCATGTAATTGTTAAAACTTCAAGTCACTGTCTTTGAATTAAGCATTTGCATTTGGTTTTAAATTTTAATCAACGGATATCTTCTTACATAGATGTGCTCTATTAATTAGTAGGTGAATGAAACATTTAATTAAAGTGTCAAACCAACATTGCGGCAGAGCAACCACATTTAAAGCTTAACTTTATATTTGAAGTGTACTGATAGAGATTTATAAATGGCTATTTTGACACAATAGAGGCGTGATAAGAGAATGATTTTGTTTATATATTATTTACTTCTGTAAGATAGAGGCTTTGGGTCAAATTTTTACAATGTTCATTTTATAAAGAATGGTTCGTTCTGATCACGTGAATACAATCTTAAAGTATTTGAAAATAATCATTTGGTGAATGCAAAGAAATTGAAAGTTATTTTTTAAACCACCTATGTTGCACATTAAAGTACATTAAGTAGAGAGAACGTATGTCTGTCAAGCCCGACATTTGCCAAAACACACACACAAATTTTTTTAACAAATAACGCGCCATTCCATATTCGCAATAGCTGCATTTTACACCAATTATGTAGAGTTCTGGAATTTATTTCTTCTACTTTACTCGAAAATTAGGTGTACAAGCTTTTGAACCCTATCTAGAAAACAATTGGATTTTTGGATCAAGTATTGGAGAAATTAGCCTCTGTGGAGGACTTTTTAATGGAACTAACCCACATTTGCGTTACAAGGAAAGGAAAACCACGAAAACCTCCCTTGGTTAGCCTGATGGCAAGAGGACTCTACTAATAAGGATATTTTTCATCTGCACTGTGGTCGGTGCTAGCCAGGTGTAGAATTCGCATCGACCAGCCCTCGCTGGAATTCGAACCCGGTTTTAAATCATTGGGAATCGAGCGCTCTATTCCCTCAGCCACCACGGCTTATGAATTTAATTGTACTTTAATTGTGTACAGTAGAAGCTAAATGATTGTTTTTTAGTATAAGACCTACTTGTTTTAGTAGATTTTAAGAATATGAGTACCACTATGTCTACTCTGTTCTTTCACAGTCATAGCTGAGTGTCTTAAACACTGCCCGACTCTTTATTATCGCTTTGATGAAATGATTTTTTCCTGTTCAATAATTTTTTAACAATGCTATCTATTTTATTCAATCTTTTCTATATTGTACATACAGCAGTATTATTCAGGCTAAAATCTTGAAGTACAGAGTAATTTAAAAGTGGACCAAATTTAATCAAAATATTAATTGGAAATGTAGAATCTACAAATTAATGGAAAGGGAAAAATCGGAAGACTCTTTTTACCACCACTTCGGCGGTAATAGTGTGATCGAGTACGGAAATAGGCAGGTATTTAGCTACACTATCAGAGGAGAGTAAGATGGCTATTATGCAGGATAATGTTTTCGCCTGCCCGATAGTTCTGATACATTCCAATCCCATCCTTTGTAACTTTTCTTGTGAGGATATGTTAAGGTGGCTGTTAACTCCCTATCTCTACCACCAACGGTTTTAGGTGACCTGCGGAACCGTGGCGCTGTTGTGATACACTTTGAGACCTTTTCGAGCGTGGAAGCAGTTTGGCTGTCACTTAGATGACTGCCCTGCTGCACATTGGAGGACAAAATGAATATTTATAACTCATGTTAAAAGCTTTGAATCACCCTTTTTCATTAGCATGTAGATGGTTCATGGCCAATTTATACTTTCTTAAATGCAAATTAACTAAATTGAGTACATACACTGTACAAAAAAGGTATCTAAAAATTGAGTAAATAAGTGTCAAAATAGCTACGAAGCAAATAGTAGTCAAATTTCTTACCCAATAAACCCCATAAACCCAATAAACCCCGTGTGTTAAAAACTGAAACAGACTATACTCATTTTTGAGCAAAATGCATAGTATCAACAGAGAAGTGGAGGGAGGAAGATGTTCTTTTGGCTGCCAGCAAGAATTCGAACCAAGGACCTCTGAGATCATAGTAAAAATCTCTTAACACCATATAGTTTTAACCCCATTACAGGGATAGTTAGGAATCTTTATATAGTGACTGCCGCAATGACACACCATTACATACACTTCTTTCACTAAAATTGTTTAAAGATAAGCAAACTAAGCAAAAAGTAAAATTAAAATAACCTAAGCTATTGGGTCCATATTTTGCAAAGTGCAACACTTTGTATTAATAAAAGTGGAAATCAGTATGTCATGAAGTGTCATTGCGGCTGTTACTATATAAAGCTTCTTAATTCTTTCTGAGGTGTACAACTATAGTGGGGAGAGTATCTTACTATGAATCCGGAGATCCTTCGTTCGAAACCTGTCAGTAATTAACGAACATCTCGCTTGCACAATTCTCCCTCCACATCATTGTTGAGACTATGTATTTTGCTCAAAAACTAGTATATTCTGCTTCAATTTTGAATGTGTGACATTTTAAAATTTGAGTATTATTCGTTGCGGAGCTATTTTGGCACATTTTTGTTCAATTTAGAGAAACTTCTTTTTTCAGTGCATTTTAGAATAACTCTGTCAAAAATAGTGATAATGTTTAAAAAAACACCTAATAAGGGACTTTGAACGTAGGACGTATTAATAAATTGAATTAAGTCCACTATGATTATAAATAAGTTTTAATCACAAGTTTTTCTAAAAATCCAACATTCAAAAGGTATTCTTTTATTCTTGACAATAGAAATGTTTTAATACCTTTCTTAAAAAAATGCTTTTGAGATTTTAATTTATATAAAGTTTTTGAAAATCAAATATCCCTTACAAAAAATAAAGTGTTTTTGAGGTCATTTTGGGGTTGACAGATGTAAAGAACTACACCAAAGGTAGAAAATGAAGTTATGTTCTGCATCAAAAATAACCTCATTAATAAACCTCAATTTCAACCTCATTTACACCTCACAAAATCTACCTCAATCAAATAATTTTAGTTCAGATCGGATGAAATTATCCACACCTTAAATATACGTATTTGCTTGAAGTGAAGAAAAAATAAATTGTACACTTCAAATACAACCTCCCTAAGTTGGCTGCTCTAAAGTAGATTGTCATAAGCCTCAAACGTCAATAAAACACACCTTGGGAGATTGATCTTTTAAGGTTGTTTTTGAAATCAACTTCGAATAAACCTCAAATCAACCTTGATACCTCAAAACAACAACCTCAAATTTACCTAAAAAATACTTTAAATTTTTGTAAGAGATTGCTATTATAAATTAGTTTAATGGTTCGATAAAACAACTCTATAATTTTCATTTTTTAAAAAAACCAAATATTTGTTGACACAGATATACAAGTACTCCAGGAACTTCTTTTAACTTCATTAACCTCAAGTGTGAATAAAGCAACTTTATACACCTTGGAAGGTTGATCTTTTAAGGTTGTTTTTGAGATCAACTTCTAATAAACCTTGACACCTCAAAACAACAAACTCAAATTTACCACAAAAATATTTATTTTTTTGTAAGGGATTGCTGTTATAAATTAGTTTATTGATTCGATAAAACAACCATATAATTTTCATTTTTTTAAAAAACCAAATATTCGTTGACTCAGATATACAAGTACTCCAGGAACTTCTTTTAACTTCATCAATCTCAAGTGTGAATAAAACAACTTTATACACATTGGGAGGTTGATCTTCTAAGGTGGTTTTTAAAATCAACTTCTAATAAACCTCAAATAAACCTTGACACCTCAAAACAACAACCTCAAATTTACCACAAAATACTTATTTTTTTGTAAGGGATTGCTATTATAAATTAGTTCATTGATTCGAAAAACAACCATATAATTTTTTTAAAACCAAATCTTCGTTAAAATAGATCTACAAGTACTGCGGGAACTTCTTGTAAATTTATTTTTCTTGAAGAAGTAATTAAATAAGAGAAGATTCATACCTCAAGCTCATTGATTGCGACCCAGGAGTTGGGGGGGAAGCCCTGTAGCATGGGCACGAGGAACTGCAAACAGCCACTCCAATGTCCTATCAGCAGCATCATGCATATCAAGTTGAAGATTTTCATAAATACGCTAGCCATGTTGAAGAACTGCAAAAAGAACCAGATTCAATTATTTCAATCCAATAATCGTTTATTCAACGATGAAATGAATTCCTGAAGAGTTAGAATTAATGGAATTTGCTGTGTTTAGAAATATTGATAAAAATAATCGGATAAGATTTTTTTCTTATGTTTCTAAAGGAGTTTATTAATGAGAAGTTTAGTTTATTGATAATTTATGCAAATTAGTAATGAATCATTTTTATGTTTTTAAAGTACATCATTGTAAATCACTTTTATGATAAAGTATTATCTGTTAAAGTAACCAAGTATTAATATTTTTTTAAAATCAAACATAACTCTGTTAAAAACTTTGAAGCGTTTTAAATCTTCAAATTTGCTTAAATCTCGATAAATTGAATCTCATTATTGTATTTTTTAAATTTAATTATATAATGTCATGGGTCAACTTAAGTGAACATATATTTTAATTTAGAACCTTATTTATACATTAACAAACCTTCAGCGCATCATGATCCAGAATATCAGCATTATGGTTCATCGTTGAAGCAAATTTTTTAAGTGCTTAAGTAAAATGCGGATTTATTTTTGATTTAATATTTTCCGAGGAATGGAAAATAAGTACAGATATTAAGTACAGTAGTAAGTTTTCCTGGAAATTAAGTACATAATAGTTCTACCGCAACAGCAGGGGTAGTGTGTCAGTTTCACGCATGCGCACACGTGTATCTGGTTGATAGTCTGTCCTCTGATGCTATAACAGCGGGATTGTGTTGTATTTATAGTTAAGTTGTTAAGGAAATTAGGTTGTGTCTACAGTGAAGTTAGTATTCAAAATTAAGACGTCTAAGTTCAAAAGATCTAAACTGATCCAGCCGACTGTGAGGTGCGTTCTGTGATAAAGTTCATTAATGCTGTACGATATTGTGAAGCATTGCGAAAACTGCGTTTTGAGATTCATAACAAAGGACGAGGAATGCTCAGTCAAGACATAGTGTAACTTTATGACAACGCACGTTCTGATAGTGTCTCTGAAAAACATATTCAGTGATAGGTTGGGAGCAATTCGATCACCTGCCGTACAGACTCTACCTCGCACCTTCACAAAACTACTTTTTTTTTGAAGTGTAGCTTTGGAGGAAGGTGCTTTGGCAGTGATGAAGAGGCATAAAAACGGTTTCTGAAGTGATTGTCTTCACAGGGGCATCTTTCTTTTAAGAGGATGTAGACAATTCGATTTTCCATTTCGATAAATGTCTGAACAATGGTGGCAACTATGTAGAAAAATCGCTTTCGAAACGAAACTTCATGTAAAAATAAATTTTGTTCAAAAAACAAACAAAAAACATTGGTATGCGAGTTTTTCCAATATGGTACTTACTTTCCTGACACGTCTTGTAAGACAGTAATGTATTCTTTCAATCTTAATTTAATCACGATAGCAATTTGAGTTTGGGAATTCTTTCGTTATTTTTTACTAGTTAAAATATGGTTAACCAGTAGTTAAAAATGCAAAATGCTTGTAAGTTTTAATTTTTATTTCAAAGTAACTTAAAAAAACTCAAATCTACCTATATGCAATTAACTTTCTAAAAGTGTAAGTGAATGAAAGAAAACATTGGAATGCACTTGCATTTTAACTCTGTTTTTTATGCTCACTAATAATTAATTCAATTTCTAAATATAAAAATTTATACATTGGTATATTTTTAAGCAACTAAACCAATTTAATTACACAATTCTTGAACTTATGAACGCTAAATAAGAAATGATTTGTACTATCTCCAACAGTAACTAAAAAATTATAATATTCAGAAACATCCAGTTGTCGTCTGTTACAACAAGAATACTATCAATCATTCATAATTACGTTTTAAAATTATGACAACCTTTCAGACTGGCATGAAATGCATAATATAACAAGGCGATGAGTTTCTCGTCTTGCTCATTAGCACATGCTTTTCAGAAATTAATTTTTCATAACATTTAGTCTGCTATATTATTCTTTAAAAATGCGTTACGCTTGTTGGGAAAGAGCTGGAGGGTAAAATTAAAATTTTTAAGTAAAAGTTTCTTTTCTTGTTTGAAGTAAAAGTTTTAATTCTTTTGAGAATAATTAATTTTGATTTATATTTTAACAGTGAAAACTGAAAGATAATTTTTATGCTGACAAATTTAAAGCTAAAGGACATGCTGAATAATACACATTAATTTAGTACGTTTGCTTTTATATCTTTAAGATCAATATCATTTGATTCCGACGTGAATAATTCAAACTAACATTTATTTCATAGCAAACAAAACGTTAAAACTTTATTTCATAATTTTATTTTTTCCCTTCAAATTTTTGATTCCGACGTGAATGATTCAAACTAACATTTCTTTCATAGTAAACAAAATGTTCAAACTTTATTTTTTCTAATTTTTTCAATGGAATCATTGTCAAAGAAAATCACAATATTTGACCTACTTTTGAAGTGCAATTCCTCAAAAAAAGCCATTATTATAAAGTAATGATGTAAACAAGATAAAAGTGGTAAGAAGTTTAATTGATACGAAGAATTGTTTTCTTTTTCGTTATTCATTTGCGTTTTCACACTGCTTGGTTTAATCTGTATACAGCTTAATGTAGAATGACCGAAAAAACAATGGAAAAAATTGTTTAAAGGTCATTTTAGTTCACTTTGTGTATAGGATAATTTAAACTTAATGGGATCAATTTTTAAATTTCTCTGCAACCTTACCATTTCCAATTTTAATCACTCTGAGGACACTTTGAGCTGTGAAACTAAGTTCTAAAAGTCTCAGTCTAAGCTTACAAAATGAAGAAAAAGTAAAACGGGCATAACTTAAACTGGAGAGAATATTATGACAAGTCAAAAAGTTTGAGCAGACCAAATTTTATAGCCAGCAAGCACTTTAGACTAAAATTTCATATAGTTACTGAAATAGGCAAAGGCAAAAGTGGACATAATATTCTCAAATATTTTTAGACTTAACTTAAAAAGTAGTAAGACTTTAAAGTAATTTAACTTAAAGACTTAACTGTGGTAAAGATTTCGCTTATTTATAAAAATTCTCATTAAAAAAATAAATTGGTTTTCTCATCCATAAGTGCTAGAGACTGCAGCTTATAAAATCATGTATTTTTAGTGAAGCTTTCTTTTTTTATTCTGAATTCCTTTTTTTATTCGGATTTGTGATTTGGTTAACTACTAGTTGTTCTTTATAATCCTAGGTAAAACAAACAAATTTATAATTCAAATGGAAGTATGGAAGTCTCCAAAATAAAAAAAACTTTCGCTACAATTTGTGATTTTGATTAGAATGACTTTGACGGAATAAATGTATATAAAGTTACTGTACAATATTATCCAATATAAATTTTTTAAGAAAAACAAAACAAAAACATGTTATTTGGTGCGTTAGATATTTAACAGTTTTGAGTTCAATTCTCGAATCTTCTTTATCGTTCTTCCATCGAACCTCTGTCGGAATACTTCAGCAAGGATAAAAAATTTACATTTTAATTACTTAACACTGATAGATGACACTGGAGAACATATTTTTTGTTTCATTTGTACAAATTACTGGATATTGCCTGATTCCGGACTGAGGATAACTGAAATTATTTTTGCTGCTAAAGCAACAGTTTTTTAAATGACATTCTTAATCTATTTTTTGGCGAAATGTATAAGTTTGAAAACGTTATATACAACAGAGGATCGTATAAATGTCACAACAAACTTCTAGGTAGTTAAGGTGCATCATCAGGATTAAAATTGCTTAGGAACTCATACCCGGAAATGTCGTCGTACGTGGCTTAGGATGCTTCCTTATTATGACCTGTTCAGAAGCAATTGAAGAAGCATTTCATAATAGGAAAGCGCTCCTAACGGCGTATGATGACATTTTCGGGCATGGCTTTCCATGCAATTTTAATACTTGGGATATGCTCTAACCCCTCTGGAAGTCAGCCGCAACATTTATACGATCAACTGTTATAGATATGTAACATTTTTAAACTCGTGCACTTCCGCAAAAAATAGATGTAAAATGTTATTTAAAAACAAACGTAGCTTGGAGAAAAAAAAAACAATTGCAGATTTGTAATCAGCGATACGAAAGTATTTAAGTTCTACTAAAAAAAATATCATGCAATAGAAAAAAAAAATTCCATTCTGTAATTCCTCAATAGAATTATGCTGTCGTTTGTATACATTTTATGTGATTGGGATAAATTCGGTGCAACAAAATCTTCATGCTTCTTAACCCCTTAACAATCGGTTAATTTTTAAGAAAACGGTCATAAAAGTGCCTATTTTTTGGCTTTTGTATTTGTATTACGTACTTGATTACTGCTGACATCTAGTTTAAAATAAACTAACTATCTACAATTATCTTTAAAATATCCTGGTACTGCCACCTGGTGTATAAAATGAGAAATAAAATGGGAGCGAGAAGGAAGGGGTTAAACACGCACAAGCAACAAGTCCTAGCTATCTGTTTTTATTTATAGCTTAATTATGTTCGAAATTCGGAAGTGTTATACACATTCAATCCCTTTATATTTAATTTAAATAAAACAAATTTCGCTTTCCTTTAAATCAGACCGATATTAAAATTTGTGGGATTCGAATTATTGTAAAAGTTTCTCCTACATATCCTGTTATAAATTTCGGAGTTTACTGAATCATAATATTGTATAAGTATGCTGCAAATGTAATAAGGATTCAAACCTTTTGTCGTACTTCTTAAACTTGATAATGCGACGCTGTAATGACTTTTTATTGACACGATACTATGGTTTCAAATGATGCATGATTCAACTTTGTCTCGAAGAACTTATTTGCTCTGATTTGACTTAACTCTTATTTGACTTAACTCTGATGTTATGGTTCAATGTAGAACTGATTCGTTTAAGACGTAAGTATAAAAAGAAAAAAAATTTAAATGAGATAAATACATAATTTGAATTGATGGGAAAGATTATTGACATTTGCTAAAATAATTTTCTTATCAACCAATCATTCAAATAAATAGTTTAGATTGGTGCAGTTTCTTTAACTTAATCTTGTTTGCTTTGATACGATGGAATCCACTCCATGTCCAGATTTGGACAATCTGATTACAACTAAGAGAGGTGTTTCAGACAAATGTGTATGGGCTTGGGGATTGGTGTAATTACTTCTGATAATTTGCTTGACTGATTCCTTTTTAGGAACGAAAATAAGAGAATCAGATATAAACGAGTTTTTGTTAATCCGCTCTTTATTCTTAATCTGAAATCTTTACTCTCATGAAATTTCATCAGTATATCAGTGATATTATTTTTTACTTGGATACATTCTATTTGAACTTTTTATATCTAGTTACTGAAAAGTGGGATTTTGCAATTTGTTATGAAGAAAAAGGTAATCAATTATTAAGCAATTTAAGTATAAAGATAGAGTATGTGTAGTTTTGGGAATTATTTTATTACATTTTGAATTTGAATTTATTTCAATGTATGCATAATACAAAAAAGTAAAAGATTCCATGAGGGTCAGTTATTGGAATAGGGGAGTCGTCGTGGTCTTATGGTTCTACAATTTTGAGACATGAAGGTGGCCAAGTGCACTTGCCATCTTTACTTCTCAGACAATCTGTTTATTTTGATCTGAAACTGAGTGATCTTCAAGAGACTAACGGGATTCCTAAATTGTTCTCCTCAAACGCATCTTGGGTTTTATAAAGTTCGTTAACTATTTCGTGTTTAAAGTTTCTTAGATTGTTTAGTAAGTATAATTGTGCTAAACCATTAGTTTTCCACCTATAAGCTAAGCACTTAGGTTACTAATTAAAAGTTTTCGACAAACCCTTTGAAATCGGCAAACATTCTTAAATTGCATCATAAAGAAAGAAGGAAACAGTATATGAAATAAAATTGTGCTCATATGTCACTTCACGTTAAAGTTGATTGGAAATTCATAAAATTTAACTTGAATTCAGTTTTGTGATGTTTGATGATTTACGCTCACGAGAGTTTGCTTTAATTAGAACTCAATATATTTGTTTCTGTAAAAAAATAGTAAGTATAAATGAGTTTTAATAAATATTTTTGTGCAAAAAGGCATATTCATCATTAGAGACATAAACACCCAAACTTATTTTATTCGAAGCATGCTTTACTTGCACCTTCAATTTTTACTAAATTTTCAAAGAGTTTGCAAATACCACGGAGGAACGTCTGAGTATTTTTTTAATGATCTAGTCACAGCGTAGAATGCTGATGCCTTAAAATAAACTGTAGATTTTAATCAAGGATGTTACTTTACGTGGATAGAAGCGAGCCATCCTGTGAATAAGCCAGCTATTGAAGTATGTAATTATAGCAAAAGGGAGAAACGCAGTCTTAGGGAGTGATTTCAGATGAAGACGTATTTTTAATTTTCAAGAATCATTCTCTATATGCAACATTAGTTTCAGCTTTGTTGTAGTGAAAGTTTCATAATATGTAAATATTGTGAAACACATAGATGGCTGATAGTTTATTAGAGGTTAGATACGGATACTTATTGGGCGGCATTTCTAAACCCATATAGCAAAGGTACGAAGCCAAGGTTAAGTGACTTCCATTTCAGCCTAAAAAGATGGTTGACTGATGGAAAAACAATTTGAAATAAACGAGAAGGTTGTGTGAAGACTACAATGAGAAAAAAGAAGCTTTCTGTTGTCTTTAATGTGAGCATGTACAGTGATTAAAAAAGTTTCGTGTTGAGTTTTTAATTTCTTCAGTGAAATATATAATTTTTTTAACGAACTGCACATTTTATCTGTTACGTTTTGTATATTATTTTTTGACATAGAATTGTCTATATATAAGCATGGTTGAGTAAATTTTAATTCAACTTTCAATTTCTTATCCTAGTATTTTTTTAATACTTGTACCTCACATTATCTAATATGTGATACTATTTAATACTAAGAAACAATACGCATGTTATTGCGAATTTCTTTGCTTTTGATGCGATTGGAAATGAGTCGGCTACAAATGAAAGAGTTAAATTTCCTATTGGAACCTCAGCTAGAAGCCTGGAAAAAGTAATAGTTACTGAAATTAAATAAAGTTGTCATCCTGGCCTGATGAATTGCGGGATTGAAGAAAACAATTTTGTGCACCCGATCATTTAAACAGGAAAGCATAGCAAAGGGACTAAAAAATAAGACACAATTGTTTAAAATTATAGCAATTTTAACTTACATATTTAATATGTTTTAGTACTATATTTTGACACTAAGAGACCTTTTCTAGATTCTTCAGATTTGTTAATATTTTTAATTCTTGAAACAAATTTGCGGTGTTTTTGAGTTTTTCAAATTTTACTTATACCTAATGATTTGCACTGGTCGCATTATTGAAATTGACATCATAAAAATTAGTGTGTTTTGAACGTAATTTTTAAAAGAATATCTCATATTAGGAACCCTTCCCCTTCTAGTTTGAATTCTTCTATAACATTTTTATTAACGTTGCCTTAAATCTTTTGAACTCATATTATGTCAAGATTTAGATATTGTCTTTATTTAAAGTTTAAATCAGCAATTTTTAACTTGGTTAAAAGAAAATTAAATGCGAAACATTTTTGAGGATAAGAAATAGCTTGCAATGATATTCTTCTTTTTATACAATAAAGTATTGTTGAGAAAATTAATGTTTTAATAATGGTGTAATAACGAATTAATGTTTGCAATAATTATCAGTTAATTTTTGATCTGAAATAAAAATAATCCTTTTAAATAATTAGAAAACAAATCGAGCATAATCACTTTAAAAGGTGTAGTTAAATCTTAACGCCAGCAAATGATAAAACTTACATCCATCTCAGATGTTTTATCTCAATTCACGTATTATTTGAGGCAAATTTTTGCATAATTTGGAAACCGTCACACTATCAATATTTCTAGTTTACAATCGAGCAAAGAAGATGAAAGTTCAACTTTGATTTGAGGGATGCTGAACCTCTCACAGAAACAAGTACGAAAACTGTTATAAAAAGGCATATATGTTTTTTGTTGTATAATAAAGATAATTATGTCCTCATAAGATAATTTACAAAAATAATCAGTTAATTGAATGAAATAATTTTATAATATTTGATTTCTTGTTTTGTTAAGTCATTTTCAAATTTACATTAATATTCGCTTTGTGCTGTATGTATGTTTGATTAGCAAACCAATTTTATATTAGATATTTTATATATGTTTCTTAATTTAATGATTTTCACTTCATATTGTACCGTAAAAATAATTTTACTGATTCTTAAATATATCTTATCCTACTGCAATTATAACTTTTAGTGCTACTATATATCCAAAATGGCGGCTACTTTACACCTAGCAGAGTAAAAGAACATTCTTGGTTTGAAACGCATAGATCCAAAAGCTATATATGGTGCTCCACTACATCAAAATTTGGTGTAACCAATTTAGAGTTGAACTACACAAAAATTTTTCCAGTGTAGAAAGCTAAATAAGTATTACAGAATAGAGTGTAATAAAGATTGGATAATTGAAGTCACTGAATATCATTAGGCGTTAATAATAAGGGCGTTAATAAAAGATATGCTGATAACAGTAAATTAAAATGCAGGCGAGATTTTAGGAGTTGCTAAATACTAAATATTCTTCAGTTTTGTAGTAACAAGTAACATTTACATGTAACTTACATTTCCATGTAATCTACGTGTTAGTACAAATCGTGGAACACGTAAAATTTTATTACTTTCTTTAAATAATATGTTAAAAACTGTAAAGTCGATAACATTAATGTTGGTGATTGGAAATTTAAACAATTTATATTTTAAAAGTTATGTCTGATACTGAATAACTAAAGGAGGGCAGTAAATAAAATCCTTCTTAATTCCATCTCTTAAATGAAAAATTGTAAAACGAAGCAGTTTTTCAATAGACATCTTAAACTAAAAGTGGTTTATCTATAAATATAAATCAATGTATTAAAGATAAAATCTATTTGTTTCTTTTTTCCCCTTCTTTTTTTTTTTAGGATGGTAAAATATATTTCGTTTATTTATAGAAGTAACTCTAAAAAATAAATAATGTTCTTTAAATCCAGACATTGAATTAGACATCCGCATTAAAGAAGAATTTACAGAAAAGAACAACATCATTTTAGATATGAAAAATAAATAAAACGTTAACTTTTATAGAAGGAACTATAAAAAAATCTATTAACTATTTTTTATTAATCCAAGCTTTAGTAAAGTTTTAAGGACACGTCCTCCGAATAAGCTACTTCATATCAGGATAAGCTTTAAAATAAATTTCCTTTTACAGTAAGCAATTTTTAAAATTTTTTTTAAGAGTGATATAAAAAGATTTGGATTTTATTGCGTATATAAAATTTATTTGTTTGAAACTGTTTTCTTAAATGGTCGATATGTGAATAATAAATGGAGTTTATTATTTAGAGTTTCGTATTTTGTCTACTAAACTTTTCAAGGCATTGTTTTTTAAATGCATTATTTTCTATTGCAGTTTTGTTTTAAAAAACTTAAGAGAATTCCATATTGTGAACTATCAATTCTGTCTTTAGCAACTTGGGGTAACTTTGATCGATGGGGTTACTACACTCAGGCAAAAATCCTGGAGAAATTTGCAAAATGATTTTGTGATAAAAATAGTTGAAAAACGTGTTACTGATACTCATACTAAAACTAATTTTAATATATTATTTATAATTTTTTAATTTAACAGTAACAAAAAAAACGTTTGAATTATAAGATATAAAAACTTTTGCAACGAAATATAAGTTTAATTATGATCTTTCACGTGGCAAAATCTAAATTTTGTGATAAATACAACTGTATATAGCTCAAGCCAGTGTTCAAGAAAACTACATTAATTTTTTAGTTTACTTATTACAAAATTAATTACTACAACGCCTACAACTACTTTGCTACAATGCAGTTAACTACAACTATTTATTTATAAATCTAGGTTCTACAAACTACTTTTGAAATGTAGTAACTACTTCACTACTTTTAAGAGGCGAACTTTGTTGGCGAAATTAATTAACTCCTATGTTCAAGACGGTTTTTAATAAGAATTTGGCTTATTTAAACATGAGGAATTAAGAAATATTTGTTCATGTTCAAATGAGCCAATTTGTTATTCCAAAATTTTGGTTTTTTAAATTTGTCCATTTAACTTTCAATTTTTTATACCTTTTCCGATAGCGAATTAAAAAAATGTTACGAAATTATCAGATATTTGCAATTTTGTTAGCGTTTAATGCTCTTTCATCTCCTCTAAGAAATTAAGTACATCGAAAATATGTTTCCTTCCTTTCAAATGACATTGATGTTTCACAAGTGCACATTCGCATGCGAAAGTGTGACCAAAATGATTATTTATTTATTATTCGTAATAGTTAGTTTAAATATTATTTATACGGTATTCTAAATACGTAATTCTTGTTAACGCTCGGTCGTTATCACATCCTTGGTGTAGTTACGTGTATTGTCTCTTAGTTTTTAAAAAGATTAACTAGGTCAAACGCTATTCAAAACATAGTCTGATAAGCCATAAGATCTTATGCAGGCAAAAATTATTATTCTATTACTACCGAATCAAGTAATAAAAATAATAAATTATTAAAAATTTTTTTTACTTAAAATTTATTTTAAGTAATCAAGTTTTCTTCAACTATGATTCACGCAATTAGTATCAGTGTTTTGACAAAAAACGAAATATTGCAAAATTAACTTTTAGATTTGCAGAAATTTTCACACTTTCGATTAAATAGCTTGCTTAAGTAAAGTTTCATATCATTGCAGCTATTTATCATTGCATTCATTTAAACAATGAATTTAAAGTTCATCGTCTTCAACAATATATTTTAGAAAATTAAATGGAAATTGCAATGGTAATAAGAATAATGGGACCATATTTCAAAGATAGCGGCGACTTTCATATCTCACTAGAATGCGTCAAATTCCGAACATCAGACCAAAAGTTATTCTAGATGTAACTAGTATTGTGTACTACAGCATAAACTTAAAATTATTTTCGATAATTAAAATTCTTTTTTAGATTGAAACAGATCTTAGCTTAACTGGTTGCATTTCACAAAATTCTATTAAAACTCTTTTCAATAATACAAAAATATTTTAAAAGTAAAAAATTAGTTTACACACAACAGTAAAAATATTTTTTTTCTATTATTTTTAAAATTTTGAAGAACATTATCTTAACTAACTTAAAACATTTTCAAAATGAAATGGTAAATATAATTTTGCACAAAAATGTTGCAGCTTCATAATCAAGATTATAAAAATTGAGCAAGTGTATAAAAATACAACTATATATGGGGACTATATAGTTGTATTTTGATATTTTATTAAAGTAACATTGTTTTAGGCAAATTTTAATTTTTTATGTGTGTTTAAATCCTTTACTTAATGCCATAACTTTCAGAAAAATGAATACTTTCCTCATTTTAAATTTATTTCACGTATTAAGTTTAACGAAGTATATCCCATTGTAGAAAGATATAATTTCTGAAAGAAATAATATTATTTTGGCTCAGTTAAGCTCGAAATAGTTTGCTTAAGTTTCGTAGAATGATTCTATATTTAGAAACAAGTATTCAGTATTTAAAAAAGAGCCATAATTTCAAGCTGCATTCCATAAGAAAATTTTTACGAACTTAGACTGTTCTAAAGAAACCGAAAAGAACAAAAAATATTAAGCGCACTTTTTCGAAAAAAATATGACTCGTTAGAGTGCTCTTAGGTTTAACGATATTCAAATGTGTTCTTGAGAGAAAATTGCCATGGTAGAGGGCATTTTTATTGTTGGATGTGGATTTTTAAAGCTGCAGTTAAAGTTACTGGATTGAATGCGTACAAATTAAACATAAAACTAAAGATTGACTTTTAATTTACATGTTAGTAATTTTATACAAAAAATAAAGTTAGATAATTTTTTGTAATCAAGTGTATTTTATTACAAAGGAATTAAAGAGATAACGGTGCATTTTTAAAGATGAAATATTAATAATTGAAATTAATATATAATATATTAATGTATAATATATATAATAATTGAAATTAATACGTAACAATGGAATAAATAATTGTAAACTTATCAATGAATTTTAAGAAAAGAATTCGGTTACAAATATCGTATTGTATGGTAATGATATTTCTGGTTATGAAAACCAACACAATTTTGGATAATAAACCAGAATATACAGTGTTCAAGCTATTTATTAAATAATTTTTCAGTTGATATGATAACTGAAAAATAGCTCATGTTACTACACTTTTAGTAAAAAATACGAAACTGAAGAGTAAATTTATCCGAATAAATGATTTTTATGGCTCATAAGTCAAAAAATTTCTTCAAATTTAAAGTCTTCAAAATAATCAAAATTTTTTTTGTATACTTCTTTAGTTACATTTATTAATATCTATATATTTAGTTTATTGACATTTGCTCGGGGAAAAAAAAATAGAAATTCACCAAATCTTGAATGCCAGGAAAATGACACATTAGCTTAGAAGCTAAAAAAACAGTTCTTTTAAGTAATAGTAAGTAACTCAGCTTAAGCTTTTATGTTAGATGAACCATAAATTGCTTAAATTAATTCTTTTTATCCACTGTAGAAACAATCAAAAAAAATTTTGTTGCTGATATGTACAGAATAAAATTGTGTAAAGTAATCAATCATTAAATAAATGAATAACTTTGATTACATTCAATCTTATTACAATCAATCTTATTATTAAACTTGGTATTAGGTTAATATTTGCTTTCCCTCTTTACAGTATTAGCAGTTAAAAAAAATTCTGGTATCACTTCAATGTCCTGGCATTCATAAGTCAGGAAAATGACAGCCAGGATAATGACAAATTCGCCATTTTATAGCATATAGCTTTACTTTAATTTAATATTTTGGTCTAAGACGTTTATATTCAGCAGAAAACAACAGGATTTCTAAAAATAACTCAGATAAATCTGTGTAGTTAATATTATTATTGATTTCAAGAAGCCAAGAAAATGTCAACACAAAAACCTACTCACGTTGAAAAATTTTTTGAAACAGATTTTGAACCAGAAAGTTGGTTCTTTATTCATGCAACAAGACATGTTCAGATAGGAGGGTATCTAATCAATCTATTAACATAAGATATTGATTCCTGGCTCTATCTATTTTGGTTAAAAACCATTAAATAATAGTAGCCAGGAAAATGGCAGATTTTCTTGTGACAAACAAATTATTGACAGAAAAAATTATTTTAAACGAAGTTTTTGTAAATAACTGCGTATATTCTAGAAATGCTTACACCGGTTGAGATAAAAAAATTAGCTATTTAAAAATTTATGGGAAGTTTTGAAGCTAGTTATTATTGGAAACATTGTTTGTGACATGCCAGAAACATGAAATTTTGAAGTTCAATTAAATTATTTAACTATATAAAACAGTCAATGCTAGTGCAAAGTCATTTTAAAATGCTAACAGTAATGTTATTTACTAATTTTTTGTTAAAAAAAAGTTCTTTCAGTATTATAGAATTAGATCTTGGAGCAAGGGACAGTGAATTGTCATATTTAGTGAGAATCACCCATGTATTGGTTTTCTTAATAAGAAATGTGTTTCTTTTTGTCATTACTGTACAGTGCGGAAATTCTTTCAGAATATTGCTCTCCGTTTAAGATACTATGATTTAATGACAACAGAATGATGTCTCAATTCAGCAGTTTATTAAGGCTGTAAGTAATATTTCCCGCATTAATAATCAAAAGTTTCGATATTATAGGTCAACTTTGAAACATTTTTTTCTGAAGGCGCATAAATCTTATTTAAGCTTCGCCAATGAAATACATTTAATTATTCTCAGATCTTATTTAATTAATCCTTGCAAATCTAGCATCATCAAATAATAATAAAAAAATAATATAACGCATTTGTACATAGCTTATTAGTTGTAGACTTGGAAAAAATGCCCACGATTTTAGTTCTCCGCTAGATGACTCAGTTATTAGAAAATAAAATAATTTTTAAAGTAATTTTTGTAATATTTAAATTTAAAAAAAGACATTTTACAATATTTTTAATGAATCACTACACTATCTGTTAGAAAAAAGATGCCTTGCATTAGTTGTATAACTTTATCTATTATTTAAAATAAATAAATATATAAAATGTTAATGGATACCAAACATCAAAATAAACTTACTATTTTAACTTATATTTAATTTATTCTCGTACTTAACTCGAATTATGTAAACTTATTATTTTTTTAAATGGGATAAGACAGCATTCATTTTACTCATTGGAGATGATTATGGGACTCATTGGAGATATTAATTATGAATGATCTGTTATGGATGCTAAATTATTTGAGTTAAAATTTAATACATATCAGATAAATTCCATATGTCTTGAAGCCTTGAGTGTGTAGATTTTATTTCAGAAGTAGATTTTTTTAAAAATTCAGTGGTTACTAATATTTTACATTTTAAGACAATATTTTAATCGCCACCCACCATAACTGTTATTTAACAAAAATTAAATATTAAAAAATACTTTATATTTAAAATTTAACTTAAATAGAAAATTGCTTAATATAAAAAACAGGTATCTGCCTGCCTTAAAATGACCGATTTCATCAAATAATTCGAATTTCTGTTTTTTGCATTTTTGAAACGAATGAACTCTGAGGATTCCAAAAATGCTTTGTTTTTAAAATTTCGATAATTAGAAGCAAAGTTATAGCTGATTTTGAAACCGGAAGTGAGATTCCGAAAAACCGGAAGTGCACTGAAAACGTCAAAACTAATTGTAAACAATGTAGTTTTAAGCCAATAAGAATCTTTTTTTGCTTGTACCGCTATTAAAAATATTAATATTTGTTAATTTTTTTATATAATATTAATCAAACGCATCTGGCAACAAATTATGTATAAACTTTTTAAAGGAAGTGAAATTGAATGGCATCAATTATGATATTTATATTTTCTGTTAGCTATGATTTATTCAGCTTTCAAATTTGCCACTTTCTTATTAAAAAAAGCTTTAATATTAAACTGACGGTAGTTTTAGTTGTTATTTAAGTAATTTTTATTGTTATTTAAGTACTTTTATTTCATTGTTTAGTTATAGTAAACAAATATGCTAACATAGTAAATCTTTTTTCAAAATTATGTACTATAAAATTTTGTGTTTTCATAAGAAAAGCATATCTTATAATGTTTATTTTAAGAAAATAGAGTTTTTGTTTGAAATAAAGTTAAAAATAATAATAGTGTGTAGTATGAAGTTAATATTTTTAATCATGTAGTTGTGTATACAAAATACAGCGAAAATTAACGCGTCATTTTTGCCTGTTTTATGAAAAAATATAAATATTTAACTATACTACATTCTAAAATGACTTAGGTATTGTTTGCCAATTGATTCTTACAACCTGAAACTGTTTCAGAAGGAGTTTAGTGGTAATTTGCTGTGAATTATTGCATACATGACTAACATTTTGAAAAAAAGAAAATCGCGCGCTCGAGTTACTGATTGTCACTCAATAGAAAATTGGTCATAAAAAAAAGATAATGAATTAAAATGCAATCTGTAAAAAGCAGGAGCTACACAAAGGGCTGAACTACAAATATTATTAAATTAAAGCTTGTTGAATAAGTCTATGTAACTATTTTTGCTTAAGTAAAACTTTAAAAGCGTTTTCTGAAAAACTGTATTTTTCAATATTTTGATTCACGCCGGACACTCATACTCCAAAACTAATGGAAGTTTTCTTATGACATTTGGTAACAATGTTATAAACTATATATACTGTGTTTTGAACTAAAACTAAGTTTCAATTTAAATATTTGGTCATGTTACAGGTATATAAACATAAAAAACTATTGAAAAAAATGAAAAAATTGCTGTTTTTCTAGATTTTAGCACTTAATTTGGGTAATTTTTAAAATTTTCATAAACCTTTAGTTCAGAACACAGATAAGGGTCAAAATAATCTGTACAGAAAAAGAAATTGTATTTTATTCATTTAAATTAAGTGTATGGTGTCTGGCGTAAGCTCTAAATTTCGCTAATTTTAGGCTTAATTTTTCAAATATTTTAAGAACTATGCGATATTCAAGAATATTTCTTCTTGTTTATATCATTTTATGCCACACATGAACCAATAACACATATGTTTTAAAAAAAAAATTTAATTTTTAAAAAAAATTTCATCGTACCCAGGCAGTCGCCTTAAGTAGTTACAGAATTTTATATAATTTGTATATTTTTAAAATACAAAGCATTTCAAATGTGTAAAACTTCATTTTAGAATTTTTATTAATATTATTTACGATTGCTACTTTTTTTTGAATCTACTAGAACAAATTTTCATGGTTTGATGAAATAATATTTTCAGTACTTGTATGAAAACTGGTTTATTTTTCACAATAACTTTCGAGTTTATCAAATGTAATGCATTTTTGTTTTAAGAGATTCAGTTGTCAGGGAAATGTTTTAAAAAGAGCTAATAGAGCTAAGTGTTATTCCATAGTAACTAACATTTAACATAAGGATTACTAAAATAAGGATTTATGACGTAAACAACGATTATGCATCAAAGCCTAACGTAAATATGCTATTGTATAGCTTTGTAAACTAGTTAGCTCACCAAAATTAGCATTGTGACTAACGTAACATTCCTTCACAATAAGTGTTAAGTTAGTCTCAATACTAATTTCGTAGAATTAATTTTTTTAAAGTAATTCCCAAAATCAATTAGATATCGAGTTTAAAAGTACAACGATATAAAACTGAGATAAAAGTTTTCTTTTCTAAATTAAATATTAAGCTTAAAAAGCAAGAATAATTACTCTCTTCTAAATCAACATAGGATCTAATTTATTTAAGAAAACTAATACTTCTTAGGCCAGCCATCGAGTGGGCAGGTGTTTAAAAGGAATTACAAAAAAGGAAAGAAAAGATTAGAAATTCTTTGTCTTTTTTTCGTCGAGTTGTTCAAAATATAACAAGAAGGTGTTAAATGAGAATCGATATCCAGGGATCTAAAGTATTGATCAGCTTTTATTCGTTGCTCAATGTTCTTTCTACTTTAGAATGCTTTTAGTGAGATCACACCTTAAGACCCTTCTCATGTCAGTAATTTACATGCTACTTAAAACGATTCCTTGCATTTTTTTTTATCTTGTTCTATTCAGTACTGATTATAGTAATTTAGATTCCGATCTACGCTGTCAATAGATTGAAGTGAGATATATTAGGTGTTGGTTGAGGCAGAACATTTTATACATTGTAAACCTTTTTTTCGATAAGGATTCTGTTGTTATTTACATGATGTATGCATATATGGAATAATTAGGAAGACTAACATCGTGAGACAGAAAGATTGAATCGACAAAATGAATGAATTTTTTGATTGAAACGTTTTTTAGATAATGGTTTTATTGGTATTTGCACGACGTTTTCATATATTAATTGATTAGGAAGACTGACATTCTTAGACAAAATGACTCAAATGACAGAATGAATGAACTTTTTGAAATACATATATTAACATACATATATTTGAAATACATTACTACAGTTTGGCCAAAATGAGGAGCTATTGCGTCACAGTGTTGCCGCTAGAGACTGAGATAGCCTAAAAAAGGGAATGCAAGGCAAGTTAACCATCAATTGCATTGCGTTACGCGTGGAGATATGGGCAAAAAGCATGACTTAACTGTACGCGGGATTATTGTTGGCACTCGAAGCGTCGGAACCAGTATCAGCAAAACGGCTACTCTTGTGAAGTGTTCGAGAGCAGCAGTTATTAATGGGTACAGAGCGGACTGCCTACCTGCAAAGAATTTATGTTTTTCTTTCATTTTACTTCGCGATAAAAGTCTTGGAAATGTCTCATAAGTTTAACAGAATATTTACCTACATTCCCTTATAGTAAAAGCATGCCTTTTTCTGTGTCATTCCATTATATTCAGTCTTTTCTTTTTCAAAATTTTTCCTACCACATTTTATCAATATTTATTTACGTCTCGAGAAGTAATGTTTTAAAATTATATCTCTTGTTATATGGAACTCATAAACCAAAAGTTGAAAAAAATAAAATGAAAATGTGTAATATTGTTTTTATTGATAATAAAATTTTAGAAATATTGTTTCACTCTAAATAAGATTTTTTTAAAAAAAAGAAGGGTAACATTTTATTTTATTTTATTTTTTATTCAGTTTTTCACTGTTTTTTTTAAATGGCCTTAAGTCGATTAAATTGGAACTACATGAAAGAAATATCAAGGTTATTAGTGTTATCATTTGTTTCAACTTATTAATTGCGATAAAAATAATAAATAAAATATTTATCTTTCTCTTCAATCTATCCGATAGTAAGTAAATTTTGCAAAATATTTAAACTTGAAATTGTTTTGTCTTTCTAAACAAACAAAGCAAGCAGAAAATCAAAATACTATGCGGATGCTAGTATACTTTTTACTATCCAATGAATAAATTAACTAACAT
Organism: Parasteatoda tepidariorum; assembly: GCF_043381705.1. Lineage (NCBI taxonomy): Eukaryota > Metazoa > Arthropoda > Arachnida > Araneae > Theridiidae > Parasteatoda > Parasteatoda tepidariorum. The sequence continues at coordinate 60,495,726 of NC_092206.1, read as the reverse complement.
TAATATTCTTATCTAACAAGATACTGATTTTATATAAATAATATGAAATTTATATTCCTAACGCGTCCTTCTAAATATCGAAATACAACTAAGAGAACACAGTCTTCAATACTTAACTTGAGATTTGAATGTGTAATGATTTTCATTATTATACTTATTGTCTATAAATTAAATAAAATGTAGTGCAAAAATAACTATTTTTAAAAAAAATTAGGTAGAGAAGGTGTTCATGATAAAAGCAAAAATTTTTGGTGGATAGTTTAGTATTTATTGGAAAATGAATAAATATTAAACAACTATTCTTAGTGGTATAAATATTGATCTTCATAAGTAAGATTATTATTGAATTTTTATCAATATAAAATTATAATCATCAAAATCCAATCGTCAATACTTCATTCAAGATTTGAATTAATAATGACTTTGTTTCTATACTTAGCACATCTATAATTAAAGTTTAGACTCTTCGTAACAACTTTGACTCTTAAATAACCTCATTAAACATCACTTGCTGGAACGGGGTGAAAAGTCTCGAGGGAAAATTTGTAGTTTAACGTGAATCTTCTAGAGATTTAGTAGATATTTTAAGGTAAGTGAATAGAGTTCCCTCTAAAATTTGGAAGTTAATAACATTAGCATTTATGTGAATTATGACGCTAAAAATGTACTTACAGCGTCATAATTTGCCCACCAAAAGTGACACTTATCAACTGCGATGAGCATTTGTTTACAAAAATAATCTTAATTAAGATATCTCGAAAAATAATAGCTTTATGTAATAGTTTATTTTTAAGTTTCGTTTATTTTAATTTGTTATAAGAGAGCCGTGGTGGCTCAGGGGATAGAGCACTCGCCGCCCAATCAGGTGACCCGGGTTCGATCCCATCGATACGAATTCGGCACCCGGGTCGCAACGACCACAGCCTTTACATGTAGCGCAAATGCAGGTTAGCTTAATCAAAAAAGTCCTTTATGAAGGCAAATGTTTTCCCAGGAGTTCCTTTGTCGTCTGGATTGGTTTCAAAATTGTAAGGCTATGAAGTTGAACATTGGTAGTCGTAATTTTTAATTTTTTCGTTAATTTTTGTTTAAAGTTAAAAAAAATATAAATAATATTAAAAAGTAATGCTTTTGGTTCTCAACATTGGCTTTTTAAATATTAAAATCTTTTAAAAAATGACTCATTTGAGATTTATAAAAATGTTTTGCATGCTTTTCTTGGTACTGCAGTGTAAAATACAACTTTCGCATTTTTCTTAAAAAAAATTAGATGATACTGTATTCTGGATCATCTTAATCTGAGTTTATTTCTAGGTATTTGTGCATTCAATAAATTTTTTAATTCATTTTAGATTTATGGCATGTGTAATCATGCTTTGAAACTTTTAATTAGTTTCACTGCATGGTAGGACAAGATGTCATAATACTCACGTGATACAGACAGAGCTGTATTTTTTTTAAAATTTTTTTTAAGAAGATTTTAATCCCTCTGTTGAAAAACTCATAACTCCCAAAACTTTTGTAATCTTTTTTTCCTCTTCAGATTTTGAAACATCTAGCAACATTTTTGTAACGTAGCATTCATATCTTTTTAGTTTTCGGAAGACAAGCAATAAAATATTTTGATAAACTGTTGGAAATATTCAAGCATTATTATTCAGTGCCTGTAAAGTAATAGATAGAGAAAAAAAACTGTATTGATATTGGAACATTCATCGAAGTTTTTTAAATTTACTTAAGTAATGATTCAGAAGCTTCCTTTATGCTTAAAATGTAGATTGTTAAAATTTTGACAGAATTTTTTGCATACATTAATAATAGATTTAAAAAACATTTTGGTATTGGAGCATTTGAGCTACGAGGGCTTGGCTGGTTCATGCCATGGAGCTGTCAATATGACGGATCGGAGTTTGATCCTCAAGACTGGCATGAACCCTACCCAACTTCTGCTAGATCCTCAGTATCTGCTTGAAGTCTACAATTGGTACCTGCTTGTTTAGAAAATAAAGGCGGCATGTACGCTTCACTAATCACAGTACTGCAATCACGCTCTTGAATGCAAAAATATGTAGCTTTAAGATCATTTTCCAGGTAGGTCGTCTACCTGAAAAATATCGGGCAGTAGAAGAAATGCTTTACTTTATTGAACCATTTACCAACACTTTTTGATGTATCTAGAAATTGTTAAATTTCATCATAAGCTGTTGGACATATTCAGAAACTATAATTTAATGAACGCAAAATAGTATACCTAAAACAGTATATATAATTCTATTCAATCATTACGAAATTCTTGGAAGTTTGAAATTGATTATTGAGAAAAGTTTATTATCGCAATTCGATGCATACACCTGTTCAGTATTTGTCTGTATGCTTGAAAATTCCAACTCCAGTCATTTCGATTGATAAATGAACCATTCTGTGAGAAAACCTCATTATTTTCTCTTGACAGTTCATTTCCTTAAAAAATTTCTTTCACATAATATATTAATATTTCAGACCACGGTTTGGTTATAATGAATAAAAAATTGGAAACCTTTTCATTGATTAAAAATGTTCCCGTATTTTATCGAGATAATTTGAAATTATAAAATAAACTAATTTTTGCTATTGGAAAACTCATTATATTGTATCTCACAAAAAATATTATTCAGAATAAATTAAACTATCAATAAAATGTAAAAAGCGAACGTGAAATGCATAGTATTTTTAAATCTGTTAATTTAATCATTAGTTATATGACTTGTTCAATTAAATTTCGTCCAAGTATTTTGATTTTAAAATTAGACTTCTATTACCATTTTTGATTCTTTAGTTTAAGTATTTAAATAATATTAATAATGATGATTATAATTAACAATAAATATAAATCAGTGACATAAAATGCATGTTTTGAATGAATTTTTTTAAAAAAAGTATTAATTTACTTTTTTAAATTCAGAAAAAGTATAATTTTATTCAATAAATTACTATCCTCAATGGATTTTATTTTATAAATTATTATTCATAAATCATAGATACAGATATTATATGTGAAAAAAAATTATCTATGACTTGTAATTAGGATCATTACAAACTATATTATTATTTGTAATTAAGACAAGAAACTGTTACAAGCAATCATAATTATAAATGGCATTTCATTCAAGTAATTATAATTACAAAACATTTTTCTTTTTATATTCAAACATCTCTAAAGCTTTGGACATAGAAAACAACGATATCTTGTGATAAATAATTTCTTTCTTTCCAAGATAATTTCATCACGCTAAAACGAAAGAAATTGCTAGAAGACAATTATCCCAATAGCAATTATTATCGCTTACAACAATTACATTTGTAGTAAATTTACGATATTCTATCTACAAACTTGCTGTTCACAATCGTCCCTATATCTTACTGTTTTTGCAATAAGAAAGCTAACTCAGCGATTTTTCTCTAGGCGGTGCTAGAAGATGTTTCATTTTGCAGCGTATAGCAATTTTATTATGCTTTGACATAAGGTACCCAGATGCCCTCAAATTATGAGGATAATCCTTGAATTTCAACAGTTGTTTTCAGAAACTTTTTAACTCCTTAAATGCAGAAAATGTCTTTACATTTTAACAAATGTTCTCAAATGCCCTCGGATTTTTTGCCCTTTTTTTATTAATAGCAAAAAAGCAAAAGAATAGAAAACCAGAAATGCGTACGTTTTTTAATCAATACTCAGTTGCAAGTTAAGAAAAAACCATTATCCTTATGGAGAAACATGTTTACTTCTAAGTGCACGCCAAATGGATGCCAAGCTCCAAGCGCGAACGTATATCAACATTGTTAACCGTTGAAACGACGTTGCACAACCTTCTTTTCGCTTGCCTCCTTAAATCGTATAATGGGGAAAGCAAAACTTATTAAATAAAAACTATTGTTGCTATAAAATTAGAAAGTTGCATCATATTCAAATAATACTTTCTGTTGGCATTTAAAGAAATTGATAAAAGATTAATAAATACTGTTTCTTACAAACGATTTTCTTCTACAGTGAAACAAAAGTCAAAATTCCTTATTTCGCATTTAATTTGTTAAGAGCACGTCAGCAGACTTGACGTTTTTAGGGGTCCATTCAAACTCAAAGCTCTTGCAACGTTATATATTTCTTTCTTTTTCGAAAACGAATGTTCTCCTTACTTATCGAAATGTGTCGCTAAGTCTAAGATTCCAGTAATTACTCAGCTATAACCTTTTTTTCAATAATTCTATGATATATATCGTAAAAGATAGCACAAATTAAATTTCTGTCTGACGTGTTTAAATTCTAAAAGCCTTTATATAGTTATGAAAGCATATTTGTATAATTTGATAACGAAATAAAACGGAACTATATGCGGTTGCGGATTATTTAAATCCTATACCGAAATGGAGTTTTCTTAACTTGCAATGGTTTTAATAGATAATTTTGTCTGACAGAGAAAATAAGCAAAGAGCAAAAACGCACTGAAAATTAACTGATAACACTCATCAACCTTGACTACACTCAGATAAAAATAATTTCAGCAAAAAATAAATAAATAAAATAAGAATAAATAAAAAAATAAATAAACGCATTTTAATAAGCAAATCATTTACTTATTCATTTTACGAGTGCGAAAACAAATATCAAAACTGCTAAGTAATTAAATCAAGTTTGATGAAGATGGTTCTACATTCGATATTTAGTTATCAATTCTTTTATAAAAAGATATCTTAGTTGCAAAGACAAAATAATATTTTTCATAAATATATGGGAAACCTCAATTCATAAAAGTTTTTGTGATTGCTCTGATTTGTCCTCAAATCATGGTTTAGAAATTCATGGTTTGTCCTCAAATCACGGTCACCTTAATTAGATAAAATATCAATTATTGTATCATTCCAGAAATTAAGAGAATGGATATGGACTTACGAGGGTATTCTGTTATTAACTTTAACACATTAATTAGTTTTTAAAATAATGGAGTATTTGTGCAAGAAAAGTATTTATATGTTTTCATTTGGATCAAAATGTTCTATCTAATTAGTTCGATCTAGTGATTTTGATAAAGATTCTTGTGCATATAGATTAAAAATACTTTGGCTATAGTGGGCGTATATTTATTCATTTGAATAATTTATTTTGGTTTCATTCTGTTTATTTAAAACAAAAAAAAAACATTTATTTTTGGGTAAAATTTAGTTTACTTTTTTGGCTTTCTGTTATTGCTTTATCTTCCTATTAGTGATATATAAGGGCAAGGTTAATCGGAAAGAGTTATCTTGGATTAAGAAGCCTTACGGTTCAAAGCCCTTGTCACTCATTAATCAAGATCACTTCTAAGGGATAAAAAAAAGTTATTTCTCTATTCGCCTCATATACTATGCATTCAATTCTTCTCTGTCGATATTCCATTAGGAAAAGTTGCTCAGATGCAATTAATCATTTTTATTTTGTAAACGCCTATGCATTGGGCAAGAAAATTTTTAGTCTTAATCAAAAAAATCTAATTTATTTTATAGAATCCAGAGAGTTTAAAATTGCAATATTACTTTAAATCGAAAAGAATAATAGTAATACATAAATTTACTACTCATTAACATACATTTAAATTATTACTAAGAAGAATTTTTTATGCTACTTAATAGTAATAAATTATAACTTTATTATACATATGATTCGTAAAGTAACTTTAAATTTTGTATTCAAAGTTTTACTATTTAGGTTTATAATTTAATTATTCAAGGTTTTAAAAAGTGTTTTTTGTTAACCTGTTTAAATATTAGCTTGAAACTGAGAATTTTATATATTTTTTCACTTAAATTTTGATTATGATTCAAAAATTATAGATTAACCCTTTGATGTAGAATTTTCATTAAATATATTTTTCGTACTATTTTTCATTATTTTGTATCAATTTGAGTCAAAATAAGTGAAAAATATTATATATAGGATTTTAATAATTTATAGCTATGAAATAGGGATAGATAGGCGCAGTGTCCTTTGACAAGTATTCACCGACGGCTCACTTCCAAACGATAACTTTTCAAATTTGCACTTATTTAGATCTAAGAGAAACAGTAATTTATCATTTAAATTTCTTTAATTCACAAAATAAGTTATTAATAAATTTTGAATGTGAAAATATTTGAGCTACTTTTTTTGGATGAAAAAGCCCAAGAAACTGAAACGAAACGATATTATTTGTTTAAAAGTTCCTGCTCTTCGAAAAACATACAAATTAGAAATAACAATTTGCATGCTTTAAATTAGGTGGCCATTTTCAAGGCTTACCAGACGTAAATGAAAAGAAACAAAAGTGATTTAAAATAAAAAAAAATTAAGCTGCCAACGAAAAAAAGGAAAGATATAAGGGAGGAACAAAACTAGAATAAAAGAACCACAGTAGCTGAGAGAGGAAAAAAAAAAGAAAAACAGAACAGGAAAAACCACAGTTGCCAAGACGGGCAAATCAGGTTAAAATGCATTTCCACGCGCCATGAAGGGTTGATGAGGAACTAACGTCGTTAACAATGAAATCGGCATGCACACGAATAAAACAAGATTCCAGGGCATCAAGATGAGCTGGTGTGGAAATAATTTTGGCATTGTCGAAATTAAATTGATTCCCAAGATTCCTGGAATGTGTAGCAGTTGATGATTTTTGATTTCTTTGATGATGGACATATTTACCCTCTGTTCCACAAGTCCAAATTTTAAATCGCGTATAGTTTGTCCGATGTGTCCAAGAACACACTGACAAGGAATGTGGTAAATGTCCCAGCGATTATCGAAATTCATAGGATCCTTCAGAGACATAAACTTAATTTTATTAACGGGTCTAAAAATGACTTTAAAACCAAAACGAGAGTAAATATTATCAATTTTATTAAAAATGGGAGAAAAAAAAGAACGGTAAAGTAACAAGTTCTCTTAAAGGATTAGAGGAAGAAATATTCCTCTTCTGAATGAAGTTTTTAAACAAGTAATACTTTATTTAGATTTCATATTTTAATACAAATATAATTCCGATTATCTAACATTTTTAGTAGCTATTCAACTGTTTTTTATAATTGAAAATGCTAAAATATATTTTTACTTGTAATTAGAGCAACAGTATATATATATATATATATATATATACCGTAAACCGGGGCGAGTCTACCCATTTTAGTTTTATTTAATTTTCACTATTTTAAATTGCAAATAAATTTTTTTTTACCGACGGAGGACTTAGTTTAGACTCTAAGGAAGATGGAGCTGTAGTAGTTTGATCCGTTTTTATTTATTTGTCGTCTTTTTAACCGACCTGTTCAAACGTCTTTTGAGAGATTTGTATTGAAAATCAGCAAACTTTTAGTTGGTGCTCCGTAAGTATATTATTATTATTACTATTTTCACTTTGGTTAAGTGATNTATATATACAAAAAAAACACCTGTGTCTCATTATCTTCGTCAAAGGTTTAAGGGCGGTGATTACGGAACATTTTCTGTAAAATCAAGTATTTTAGATTTCTGGAAGATACACGCAAAATTTTGTAACACTCCTTTAAATCCCCCATATCGCAAGAATATAAACTAGATAATGGCAATACTTTAAGAAAGAACCTTGAAATTAAACGCATTATAAATATACGTGATATGAGAACAAAACGTTAAGAGTTTAAACACTGACCCTAAAACTAGAGCAACCTATCACAAGACGGCACTTTCAGGAACAACCGCCTATGAATAAAGCAAGATTTCAGGATTTATGCCGAGCCTCTTAACATAAATGTCATCAAGACACAACGAGTGGTTATCATCGTTAAAACACGGTGGAATGCTGTTTGAAAAGTTTAAGCGATGTTGTGAGTTGACGGCGAGACGAATTTATCATTTTAGATGGACACACTCTTCGCTAAATGATGATTAAGGTATCTCCGTAGAGGTTACTTTAATTTCTTTGGAAGATTCCTTATTACTTTGGATGTAATCAGATAATAGCTCAGAGAAAATGGAATAGTTCCATGAGTATATATCAAAGGATATTGCAGCATGTTTTAAAAACGATGTTCTAAACATATTTTGATTTTCTAGTGGATTCGTAGGAAATTTTCCAGTTATGAAATTCTCTGTACACTGTTAGAACTCTTGGAGTGAAATCCATAACATCGTTCGTATTTTCTAGAAGCATATGGCTGCGCAAAGTTGAATCATAATATCATGCAGATTAATTAGTATTGAAATCGTTTACACAATAATACTGTTCTATTTAAACGGAATCATGGTTCAATTTAGTACCCATTTAAGGTTGATGCAAGTTTGAATTTTATTATGGTTTAAGCGACTTATATAATTCAAACTGAAACAGATTTTTCTAAGAATATAGCAATGAATAGAATATACCTTTACCAAATCATTGAAAAGACTGCTGAGATGATATAAATTTGTGTATCTATTATTTTTTTTAATGGCGGGCACTTGGGGTTTGTCCCATTGGCCACAGAAATGCCAGAACTGCTACTCTCTTCTCGTTACCCAGTGGGCACCTGTGGCGAAGCCATGTCGGTGGAGCAGCGTCGCCCACGTCACACAACCACAAACCCGTTTATAGGGCGGGTCACATTCACGCAAAGAGGAAAGGACGTAGAACACAGAGAGAAAAAGACGTATCCATGCCCTGAGCAGGATTCGAACCCGCGACCAATGACTCCGCAGTCAGACACTCTAACCACTCGGCCACCTGGTCGGCATTTGTGTATTAAAGTTGTTTTACCATCGGCATTGACCATTTCAAGACTGTGATCATGTGATTCTTCCTTCTCGGCCTATAGTATCATATATTAAACGAGCCTTACAGAGTTCAGTGGCCCAAGATCACACAGACGTCATCTTAATTCACTACTCACATATAACTCTTTAGTATGTATACTCCTGAAACGTGAGGGCCAAAAGAAGCAGTTTTTCCCCCTTTTGCCTGAACGGGTTAAATAGATGATTAGAGGCCCTTAATAATTAACATTTGACCTGCAATTGACACCCGGTGGCTGAGTGGTAGCGCTTCGCGCTGTCGTGCCACAAGTTCTCGGTTTGATCCTCTGGCCGGGAAAGGTTGACTCAGCCTTTCATTCCTTTAGTGGGTCGATAAAATGAGTAGAAACCATGTTTGGGAACTAAACATTGGGGGTTGACCACCCAACCTGAGCATCTGCTCTTGCACCCCAGAACCAAAAGGTCAAGAAAACTGAGATGGACACAGTGGGCCTTGGCCCTCTATGAGCTGTCACGCCCCTGAGTTTAATTTGACTTGTAATTTGCAGACTTGCAGTTTGGAATTTATTCAGAAGACAAAGGAACTCATTACATTCCGCATTTGCATTTAACAGAGAGAATAACCACGAAAACTCCCTAACTATTTTTTTGATGCCAATCGGATTGACTGTTTATCTGGACACTGTGCAATTTTAGTATCTTCATTTTGTAAACCAGAATCAGTTCATGAATATTGAAAATATTTTCCTCGTTTTATAATAGTTTTTTTTTTCAATTTTTGAAATTGATATAGAGTTAAGATAGTAGATGGATAAAGACTTTCCCCGAATTGTTTAGAAATTCTACCTTAAGAATTACTCGCTCAATTTCTTTTAAAAATTCTATAGATCAACTTTATTCACTACACAAAGAAAAAAATCAATAGAATGAGATAGAATTTCACGTGGATTGACATATTTTATTAAAAAAGTGTATATTATAAAAAGAGGCTGTCAGTTTTCGAAAAAAGTTTGGGAACGTTTTTTAAGCAATTGAATTTTGAATATCTATAATATCAGCAAGAATATTAGAAAGAAATAGCATTTTTGCATCTAAATATATTTAAAATGAAATATTTTAAGTAACAGAATAGTTTATAAAATAGTCATTCATTTTTACCATTTATTTATTTATGCCTTTTTTTAAAATTCAGATTTAAAATTAATAAAATATTTTATTACATAAAAATATTGATTAAGATAAGATTAAATGTGCCTTTTTAACCATTGTTTAATTTTTATGGACACTTTCTGTATCTTGAATTAAAAAATGAAAAAAAAATATGTGTGTCATTATTTTCATAATCATTTCGGTTTAAATATTTTTATAAATTTAAATAAATTGTATTTAGGTACTTAATATTATCCTTACCTTACATAATTATAGTTCAATACGTAACATTTGTAACTTTTATGTATTGATGATTAAGATACTTTTATGATTAAGAAACGTTTTAAAAAATGCACTCATCTTCCGTTGATTTTATAATAATTTATGAATAATATTAATTTAATCATGTGTGGAATTGGGACTTGATATGGCATGGAAATAAAATTTACATTCGATGCAAATGTTCTAAAAGATCTCATCTGTCAAAAGTGCTTGTACAATATGAAAATTCCAAACCAAAACTTCTAGAATTGGAGTTTTTTGTATTTATACATAATTTATACCAATTAGCTAGCGGAAAGAAATTCAGTAATGATTTATTCAGTAATTTTCTACACTTTTGCGTCGAAAAATAGAATTTTTTTATTCTTTAATAAACTTAAATTAATTAGTTTTAAATTGTATTGATTTGTTTAAAAAAAATTCTCCATAGCTGTAATTTCAAAAAAAAAAAAAAAAAAAAAAAAAAAAAAAAANAAAAAAAAAAAAAAGAAAGTTATTGCTTGTTAGAATTGATATACATTTTGAAAAATGCGTATTTTCATATACTATAAAGAGATCTCTTGACAATATTTCACAGTATTGCTAAGAACTTTAACGCACAAAACTTAACAGGACTATTACGGTATGCCATCGAGTGTAATTTATTATTGAAGCTATTTCCAGAGGAACAACGTTCTAGAAACTATTCTGGCGGAAGGCACTGGTAAAGTTCCTACAATTTAATTTTTGGCTGATTCCTCAACTTTTCGTGGTATCGTCCAGGCAAGACTACGGGCGCTGGAGCCCCAGCTCATTAATATTTTTTTAAGAAACAATTTTGACCACTTGTGCAAATTTTAGACTTAATTGAATTTAATGATTTCTGGTTTTAGTTTTTTGAATAGTACTACTTTCACTTCTGATTTCTTATATATAGAACACAAGGAGTTCATCTGAAGCTGAATCAGGTAAAAAGGTATATACAAGGTAATTTCATATATACGCCTCAGAGTATTTGGAAAACTCTTTCTAGAAATTTAAAAAAAATTATGCCTACTGGTAAAACTATAGATCTGGAACATTGGAAATCCACGCACTTAGATATTGGGCATTCCAAAAAAAGAATCATAATTCAAATTTCAATTGAACTCAGAAACAAGGTTGATTCACTTGTAAAAGTTGATAGTCTGGAACACCAAGACTGAATGCAAAGTTGGTAGAGAGAAATGAGATCCTGGAGGCAAATAAAACAGATAAAGTCACTCTATAGTGATGTAGCTAGATCAGCGATCAACAATAATTATGAAGGTTCACGACCGAGAAGTAGATCTAAAAGTAGGCTGAAAACAAAAGAAGGAACATATGGTGATTATTTATCTCAAAGATGAAACAGAATAGTCAGGAAATACTCGGAAAGGGTTCATTAAAATATTGATTCGGTAAGATTAAGATTAGGGACAAGAAAACTTAGAAATTTGAAGAAAATGTGGAGCCCCGATTGAGACCCCAAATAAAAATGATGATGTGGATAAAATCATCAATGAAATTAAGAAAAGGGATATGAATGAGAATTATGAAGTTGTTAAACCACAGTTGAGTTCAACTCAAATAATAATTTACCTTACTCCAGAACACATGAGCGCATCAGACTTAGTAGCAGCTATACATGAACAAAATGAAGACCGAAGTTCAACTTGTTTGCGATTCTCTTCTTCACTAAAAAGGGGACAACTATTGGGTTCTAACGGTCCCACTGGAAAAGCATAATTAAGTAATAAGCAAAAGAAAACTCAATGTCAAGTGGGAAGTCTGCCCAATGAAAGATTTAATAGGGGCAAATCTTTGCTACATGGGAGGAGTTCTAGGGAAAATAGCGAGGGATAGCAAATACAAGAGAAAATGCATGCATTGTAATAACTGTTACAAATCAAAACCGTCAAAGGGTGTACTTCTGCATAAATTGCGCAAATAGTAATAAAAAATACATGTTAGAAACGATATAACCATAGTACTAGAGATATAACTGAAAAACGAATGAAAATCAAATCGCATTCTTCTCCCAAAGAACAGATTATGAAAAACATTGAGAAAGACTTTAAACTAGCTCACATAAATCTGAACAGTTCGAAAACTGCAAATGCCTGATTGGCAGTCGAAATTCAGATTCATAATTATTATCTCACTTCGATAAATAGGTCATCCTACTACAGATACATAAATTACAGAATTTCCATTGACAATGAGACTCTGCTACAGTGATAATAATTCAAGAGCAGCAATTATTTGATATAATGGAAACGTAATAGATTTTACTTCATAAAAATCAAAAAAATTTGGTTATTTTGAGATATTATGATAAAGGCAAACAATTCATATTTGCTTCCGCCTATACTTCTTCTTCAACTTAGACACACTTGAGATGTTCCTTCAAAAGTATTCAAAGAAAGAGTGGTATATGGATCAATTTTAACTACTTGGCTATTGAGGATAAACATTGGCTTTTTTGAGGATATTTTCGAATTAAATTTTTATCACTCCAGAAGAGGGCTCCACCTTTCCATTCACCAGAGGAGGGGCTGTCACTGATGTTGTGTTCACCAAAAATGTTATTTTTACCCCCAAAATTACCATTAAGGACGAAAATGTAACATCAGATCATCGCCTATCTGAATATAACATCTTTGGACAGCAAGAAATTAAGAAAAGCCAAAACCTTAATAATGTCAGCATCAATGATAAGGTATTAGAATGGCTTAAAATCAAGATATGAATAACAAACATAATGGTAAATTCCAGGAAAAATTAAGAAAATAAAATCGAACTAAAACAGCACACCCATGGCATTACTTAAGAAGTACTAGAAACAACAGAGAAAGTAGGATTATTAAGCACAAAAGTCAAAATCAACTGGTAGAGTAGTCGTTAGACTTCCAGATTACAAGAAATAAGAGGAGTGCTCTTAGAAAACGTTACCACAAAGAAACAAACATAAGACTAAAGGATATCCAAAAGAGGAAATTAAATATACAGAGAGACATGTTCAAATAAATAATCATCAAAGCAAAATAAATAAATAAATAAAAATAAGTAACTCAAGCCAATTATCTCGAGAATATGTAATAACTAAAGAATTTTTCGGACGCTCCTTCCAAATAGTAAGAGAGAGGGGGTAAGAAAGTAAAATATTCGAAAAGTTAAGAGACCCACTAGTGATTACACTGAATCATAAACAAAATCGAAAGAGATATTAATCAGTGACTATTTCTCAACAATCATCAATCGAATCAAGAATATCTTCAATATAATCAAGAATTGGTCACATAACGAACTCAAATCATCCATCAAGATAAAACAGTGTTAACTTCATTCCCGAAAGATAAAAATAAACTTAAAAGTCTTCCTCGTTTAAAAATTGACGACTCAATGGTTAAGAGCACTAACGATCTTTTTTATTAGGGATTTAAACCGAACTCCAATCTAAGTTTGACTAATCACCTCAAACACATTCAAAGAACCATAGTCTTCCGTTTTAATTTGAAGATAATCGTAAGATTTTATTGGGACTTGAACCTCAGAATAGTTAAGCAAGCCCACCAATTGGTGAATGAATTCTACTATATGGAGATGACGAAGCACATAAAGACGAAGAACTAAGCTACTATCAATCCAAAAAGGCATATCTAATATCGATCAGAAAGTACTACGCGCCTGTCTCAATAGATGTTCTTTAAATACCTCACAAGTCAAAATATTTGATGGTTTTCCATTGATGGACCAACATAATCTTGATGGTAATCATCAATAATTCCATCATGAACCAGTTTATTTTTTGATGTTAACCAACATAAGTAACCATCACCACAATGTAGGAATTCGGAGTGATTTATGATGGTCCAGTATAAGAATAGCATCTTACTTTGATGGTTTGTTCATGTTGAACCTTCAGAAATTTCCATTATAGTTTCTTAGAAATCAAATGCTGTAACGATCATGAACAACCATTATCACTATGTAGGAATTCGGACAGATTTATGAGAGTCCGACACAAGAAACCCAAATTGTTTTGATGGTATATTCCTGAGAACCAACAAGAATTCCCAATAAACCATCATGAAAATATATAGTTGGAACTATCATAGACCATCATGGATTGTTGGTCCATGAGAGTCAAACTTGTCTTGATGGTTAACCATCATAGTATTAAAGTAGCATTTTTCATCATGGAATGATGGAAGTTTGTTGGTATATCAAAAACCATGAACACATAATGGAAAATGTTGGATAATGGTGACCATTAAATGATGTCGGACCATCACGAGTAGCACTGAAACCAACTTAAACCCTTAAAATTGGGACCATCAAGAATTTTGACTTAGGCTGCTGGGATGATTCAACTAGATATAAAATCACAAATAGAATCAACAGTTGGACGAATTATTAAGTTTAATGCTAGGACCAGATCCTTCGTAACATATTTCGAATAACTTGAAGAACTCCAATACAACACCCCAGAAATATTCCAAGACCATTGATTGGAACATAAAACCTCCAGAAGGATGATGCATTGAAATCTACACAGATAATAGCAAAAAAAAGTACGACATGGTACGATACGATAAAGTTGTTCTGTAAACAAAACGGTATTTCACTGTTTTTCATCCGAATCATTGATGGATTAAAACCGTCTGTTCAAATTCTAGTTATTGCCATACAGTTTCGTATAATAATTAAATTTTTTTAAAAATCATTTTCAAATTATTTTCTATTCTTACCTTTATTTTTTAAGGGTGGGTCTTATAATAATAAAAGCAAGCACATTAATACAATAATATCGTAAAATGTTAATGATTGGTGCTAGGACTGAGTCACTTCGCAACTTTTGTAGAGGAAACCTGTTTCAATATGGTAAAAATCTGTTGTGACTAAGGATTTTTGATTTTTATGGCTAAAATTTGTTCACCTATGGCAAAATAAGGGATGTGGCTAAGGAGTTATTTAGCAGTTTTTACAGAAAAAGCTTGTTCTTGTATGGCAAAAAACCGTTGAGGTAACGGATTTGCTTCTCAAATTTTACGGCTTTGCACAATTAACTCAACTGCCAGTTTAAAACCCTCAATTTTACCGTATTTATTTTTACAGTATATGTGAAGCTCTAATACGGATGAGATGTGAAAAAAATGCTGCCCATTGAAGATCTATGATTTCTGTTCAAAATTAAGCATAAGCATCTTTAGAGCATTAACATAAAATATTTAAAGATTAATAATGTAATAATGATACGTTATTTTTTTTAATTAGATCATTATTATTATTCTCTTTTAATTTAGTCAATAAGTACATTGCTAGGGACTCTCACCTTTAAATATTTTTCCTTAAGGTATTAAATTTTTGAAAAATTCTTTTGGATGATTTTTTCTCTTTTTTTTTGATAAAGGGATTTTTTTAATCTGGATTTTCCAAAGTGCATAAATATAAAATAAAAATGTATGCTTATGATAAATACGAAATAGCCGCAGCTTTGAGTTAAGTAACAAACCCATTGTGTGTGTGAAAATAGAATTTCTTAGTGTTCAAAAAATCCAGTTATCAAAGCACCTTTAAAGTTCATGAAAAAAAAAATCATATTGCTATTCTGAAGGAGAAGCATTAGAAAATATGGATGAAACTCAACATAACGAAATGCTTCTAGAGTTTAATCGATTGATTTTCAGTCTCTTTTTTGTAGCAAAGTAAATTCTGAAACACCGTTGAATACTTTTTATTGCTTTTATACTTTAAATCTGTAGAGTTTGGCAATATTTAATTCTATAATAAGTATAAATTAATACATATGTATATATACGAAACAAAATTAATAGATACAAAAAAACACGAAGAAAATTAAGAAAAACAATAAGTATCATTTATTGCGCATAAGCTGCAAGTAAACAGAACTCATTAGATAAGCTCAAAAAGAAGATAAAACAAAGGAAAATTACAGACATATGAGAGAAGGGGGGGGGGGTAATTGGCTATATTGGTGCAATATCAGAAAGCACCCTTTTTTGCGGATATAATCGTGTTGGCTGATGAAAAGATTATCTTTTATTTTCCGGATTTTTAAAAAAAATTTAATCCTTTTTTCCCCCTAGTTGTTTGTTATTTTTTTTATTTTATTGTTATTTTTCTTTCCCCTCCTTCTTTTCATGTGTCGTTTCATATGTTTTCCTTTGTTTTATCTTTATTTTGAACTTATCCAATGAGTTCTGTTTACTTGCAGCTTATGCGCAATAAATGAAACTTATTGTTTTTCTTAACTTTCTTCGTGTTTTCTTGTATTTATTTATTT
>NC_092206.1:60379086-60479187 GCF_043381705.1 Parasteatoda tepidariorum | reverse complement strand
TATATATATATATATGAGAGATTTCACTATTGATTAGAGAGCTAGAAGAAAGTAAATATTGTATTTAGGAAACTCCACGAATCGAAATCGTTACAACTCAACAACAAATCTCAACACAATGGAAACCCAGGAAGCACTCAAGAAAATGAAGTATTTTGCTTTTGAATACTCTGCAGAACCCTTCAGAATGTTCACTTCTGCTTTTTCATACTTGTTTCTCTTCCACTCAGAGATCAGAAATTGTTTTGTTTCTTTTTCGTGAAGATAACCGATATTCAATGGTAAAACAACAATTCGTTGCGAGACTTGGTCCTTTTCTTATAGCAAAATGAAAGACGTGTTCTTATTCAACACGGAGTTATATCCCGAAGTAAGTCATGCGACTGGTGGATGTCAATTTATTTACAGAAAGGATAAAGAATACTTATGAAATAGTTGCTTCATTTTTTAAAGATAATTGCTTTATTTTTTAAGCTAACGTAGGTCGCATGAACTTACTATGAAATGTGTCAGTCCAGGATTAGAAATTTCTGAAACAAAAATGGTTTACTATACAGTACGGGGATTAGGAGGAAATTTGGAATAAATTAGGGAAATTCTGAAAACACGACGAGGAAAGAAGCTTGACGAAGTTCTGGAAATACCCAGAGAGAAAGAAAGCATCATGTCAAACAAAAACCAGATAATATTACCAGAAATGCGAAGCACTCCAAATAAAAATAGAAAATAAAAGTAACACGCCTAATTTCTGTTCTACAAGAAGTCAAATCATATTACGAAAAAGTGTTATCTCAAAAATAAACCGGTTTCAACTAATTCTGATGATAGAACATTTAGGTGTAAGAATTAAGTAAACAGAAGAAAGTACTCGAACGCTAATGTGATATTCAATCTAAAAATAGTGACTCTAAAAACTTTGCGTTCTGAAAAAAATAAGAATTTTTGAAAAATAATAACGCAGCAGGTAATGACGCATGGTTACTTAATTCACGCGCTTCTCCACTCATTAAAAAAAACCTTTCGAATTTTTGTTCTAATGACAGGTACTGAACTTTTACGTTCTTCACCTCAGAAGATGCAGGAAGTGTTGCTCATTTAATATAACCCAGTGGGTACCTATGAACCTTAGTCACGGAGGCGAGCAACATTACTTACTCCACACTGCAACAGATACCCGCTCATATGGTGGTCTCATACGGTCACCCGTTCACACATCAATAGAGGACAACACATAGAGATTATAATCATGTCTAGACCCGGATTCGAACTCGCAACGATTGGCTTCGCAGTCAGACACGCTAACCGCTTGGCCACCTGGCCGGTGAATTCGAAAGTTTAAAACACAAAAATGTATTAGTATACTGGTCAGGTAAGGACTTAACTTCAGAGTCTGAAAGTAGAAGAATTTTAAAAAGCAAAATTATTTCTAATGACTGAAAATATTCTTACTATTAGAGATGTTTCATTTGCTCCAGATGTAAGAAAAAATTTAATTTCCGTTTAAGTTAATTGATGAAGGTTATATATTAGAATCAGGTGAGAGCAATAATCTTTTACTTTTAGTAACAATAAGGATATTGTTTTTAAAGCAACAAAAGTAAATGATCGTTTTAAAATTAATACGGAACTTTTTAATTAATACTGATTCGATTGATTGCAATGTTGTAAAAAGGTTCTTTTTGGTATAAAATATTTTGAAATTTCTGATTATGAATTGCGTTATTTAAGTAAACTATTTCATGTAAATCATGCGAAAATAAATGCTGAACAAACTAATTTTGCTCTAGAATTGGTTCAAAATGATTTATCAGGACCAACTAATACTGATTCTTTGGGTAATTCTATAAGGCATTTTTCTTATTTTTTGAAGCATAAATAGGAAGTGTATGATATGTTAACTGATTTTTAAAAAAAGTATAAAAAAGTTGATGAATAAGAGAAATCAAACGTTTCAGAGCAGATATCATATTAGAATTTGTGAATGATTTAGATAAATTCTCAGAAAATCTGTATAATTCATAAAAAAGCTGTACCTTATAATTTGGAAAGCAAATTTAATGCCAAAATGGTTATAAAAGTTACAGTGGATTAAGATGGAACATTTTTACACTACAGCGAATTACCAATAAATTTTGGTGATGAAGCTTAAACTTTAGCACTCATATCTCTAATCTCACGTCGTGCAAAAACAAACAAAAATTTTCGCTTAAATTAAGTTCAGAAAAAGAACCAAAAGTAAGTTACTTAAAAACTTTTGGGTATGTAGCATACTTCCATATTCCTAACAATGCCGATATAGTTCAGTTCCTGTTAAACGAGGAATTTTTGTTGATTATTCCAGAGATAGACACGCATAGAGTATTTATGACATTGCCAAATATTTATGATGTATCTAAAAATATAATGATTTGGGTGAGATATGTTAAGTGTGATGAATCGATTAAAGAAAGTAAATTTATAGCATGCAAAAACAAATCTTACGATTGAAATATTGATTTAACGAATAACAATCACTAATCGAAAGGGAAAATCAAAGATGAAAGCGGCATAGACAACGGCATTAACTTTAGAACGTTCTGAGATGTTCAGAAAAGATTAAAACCGCAATATTATCCATGAATTCATCCGTGAAAAGCTCACACACACTCCATAAATTATGATCAAGCAATAAATAGCCATATATGTCCATAAAAGAAGAACGCTCTGAGAAACGAGTTTTTGTCAATGAATAAGATTAATAATAATAACGTTTTGAAGTTAATAGATCAATCAAATGAAGAAATCAATAACAAAGAGAAAATAATTAAGAAAAAATAGGTGTATCTACCCTTTTTTCTTAATTATTTTCTCTTTGTTATTGATTTATTCATTTGATTGATCTATTAACTTGAAAACGTATTAAATATGTATATGAAAAAGTAGTTTTTATAGCTCAGTTGCAACAGTATATAATCAAATTAAAAATGTAGTGAAATTTAAAATTATATTCATATTTAATAAACACAGAATCATTAAGGTGAATAATTACATTATCTGCAAAACTTGATTTAAGTGTTAAATTTTTTGATATTAAAACTGCCTATGCATGTGGAGATATTAAATAAATTGTTTTTGTGGAAATTCCACCGAGTTATGAAAAAGAGCATGGTGAAAATAGCATGTATGGTATACCCCAATTTGGTAGAAATCAGCATATTAAATTAGAAAATGAACTAAAAGAGATTAGCCTCAACAAACTTGCATCTGTTAGTTATGTATTTACCAAAACTGATGAAATCAATTTTTAGCTTTTTATGTTTACGTTGAGGAATTAGCAATATTTCCTAACAATACTGAATTTTGTGAAGTTAAACCTTTAATCTTGAGCAATCATTTGTTTGAAATGAAACTGCTGAAATTTTAAATTTTTAAGCATAGAAAATTATAATTATTAAAGAATATAATTTGAAGCATGAAATGGAATTACTTTGTCTCCAACTCCGAATATTGACTCATTTTATAGTAAATATGAGCTAGAAAAATGCTAAAAAGCCAATCTTCTGAACAAAAGGCGAGAATAGATGTTTTAGTTCAACATAAGAGTTAGTTATACAGACATATAATCAAGACATTATCGGTGAAATTTTATATTTGGCAAACAGAACGTATCGCGATATTTTCCCTGTAAGTTGTTGTAATTTATGATTAAGTTATTTATCACAAATTAATGAACGTTTCGAGTTGGAAATTAAAGTTTGGATAAATAAATTTTGAAATACTTAAACGTCGAACAGAAGACGAAATTTTGTTTTATGGATTTGGATAAGTATTTGGAATTTTAAACAGTAGTGCAGATGTCAGCAGGGGAAATGCTGAAGATGGTAAATCCTTTTCAGGGCTGTGCAAGGTATTTCTCTGATCTTCTGGAAAAGTAGAAAAAAAAGATTTGTTGGATTCTGATCATGTGAAGCAGAGCTATTTATTAGTGCTGAAGCAGCAGGAGAATTAAGATGGATTATTAAAATGTTAAGTGAAATTAACTGCAAAATTTCCATTAATGCTCCAACTGAAGGAATATTTTTTTTGATAGTCAAACAGCAGTTGACTGGTTAAATAAAAGTAAATCATCTGATAAAGCTAGACTTGTGACTTTTAAATTTTAATTTGTTCGACATATGAGTGACAATAAAATTTTAATGACATAATGTGTTTAATAATACTGATGACAATATTTCTAATTTTTCTCCAAAAGATGTTAAAATTATTAAGCGTAAGTTTTCTTTAAAAAAAAATTTTTTTTTTCGTAAATTTTTTTGATGGATATATTATTGTTTTTCAAAAATTAGATATTTTTCACAATAGGGGAGTGTAGTATTAATTGATACTACAAAGGTTTTTTAAATGACGCCAGATGACAATTTTTTATGTTTATCAATTGTTTGTATCTTATGTCATGATAATAATTCGAAATTGTATTATGTTTTAACGCAAATGGAAACATGGATCTATTTAGCAGCATACGTTGAGCCAAATTCATATAGTATTACGGTTCAAGGTAACGATATTGAGGTTCAAAATTTTGATGATTTTCTTGATTGAAAATTATTTAAACGGAAGTATTTTTAAAAATTTTTGACAAAAAGATTTCTACGCTTTTTTTAAAAATTATGCTCGTTCTTGTAGACATTAGAATTTATTTCCGTTTTCTATTTTATTAGCTACATTAATAGATAACTCTCACATAAACTTTACTCGTTTTCATATTATTTGTCTCTTCTTCATAAGCTAACTTTTTAATGCAATATAATTTTTTGGTAACATTGTATAACTTTATAAATTATGTGATTTTTTAGTTTGGAAGGAAATCAAAATCAACATTTTTCTTTCTTTTAAAAGATTTAACGGATTATTTTTGCTGTATTTATATGAAGTTTTTGATTATGTTTTTATAAAATTTTTCACTACATAATAACTTTTGAAAAAATTTAATGTTACGTAAAGGTTTTTTAAAAATATTTCAGAGATTTATAAATGAATTGCGAAAACAATAGCGAATCCTCATTTCTAATTTGCAAAAACAATTAATATTTTTAGCTGGTTTAAAAAATTTCTTCAAATCTCATATACTGTGTGAGCAATTAGTTTAAATATACACATTTTGAAATGTCTTTAGCAGCCCTTAGTTTTATTTTACATACAAAGTGATCATGAAAAAATGATATTATAATAATTAAAATTTAATTTTCAAAGTTAATACAGTTAAATAAGTGACGACAAAGCAAAGAAAAATATTCTAGAGATTTTTGTCACTTTTAAACCCAGCAGTTATTTAACGCTGGTCTACCATAATTTCAGTTTTACTGAATCATCTTTTTTAAGTAGATTATTTGAAGCGTTCTTTAAAATATCGAGTGTTTTTGACAAAGATGGATTTGACGATTTTAGTAGCTCTAATATTAATTACTATCTCCTACTTTTAAATCTTGCATTGCATAATTGAACAATGGTTTCAGTAATGTTTTTTTTTTTAAAAAAAACTTCAAGTGATGTGAATTAAACTTCAAGTGAATTAAAACTTAGAATGTTTATTTTTTATTTCTAAGGTGATTGCTTCAAGAAATATTTTTCAAATATTATTCTTTCTTAAAATCCGGTTATTTTTGTATGTTAAAGGTTTGTGATGCACTGAGAGAGATGTATGGTCAAAACTACCAGAACATGATGAAATTTACCGTATTTATGGCTCTACGGGAACGCCAATAAGCTCGGTAATTTTTACCGAAGAGCTTTGCTAAATACTTTGGTAAAATTAATAATAAAATATGATTTTATAATATGATATAAAATTTGATAAATCAAATACAATTTGGTAAATGAGATAGCATTGGTAATTTAGCATGGCATGAAAACCATTTATTCGGATAAGTATACTTTTAAGTTTGGTATTTTTAACCAAATACGTGGTAAATATGTTGAAAACCAGAGTTTTTGGCAAACATTACCATATGAATGGTAAAATTATCAAAAAATGGTACCGTGTATTTTGATCTTTTACCAGAATTATGTTGTTTTTTTTTTGTTAATACCAGAAATGTCATTACCATACATTCCAGCAATTTTACCAGAATTTATTTCTCTATCTACAGTAAAAATCTATTAACTAGTATGTATAATGATTTTTCTCTTGCTACTGAGCTTTCCCTTTAAATGGTATTAGTAATTTTTTAGAAAAAAAAAACAAGCGAAAAAAAGTAAGTGAATATAACATTCAATTACTTAATACCAAATAATTTAGGTACCTTTAAACAGAGTATAGCGAAGTTGTATATGGCAAGAAACTAAATTGAATTTTATAATATCAAACGGTTAAAACGTTTTGAAGCGAAAGCGCCTTCTGTTACATTGCATTTAAAAATACTTTACAACTTTAATTATCTTACGTAGCTTTAAATGCTCTTTGTAATGGAATTTTTTTTAGAAATTCTGGTTGTATGATCCTTAACTAAGATAAAAATCTGAAATTCTTAGTAGTCTAAAATATTTCATGAAAGGGTGATAAAGCAGAAACACCAGCCTTTGCAGAAAGTGCATCAAATAACAGAAGTGAAAAGATTAAACAGGCAGATATTTAAACAAGAAAAACAACTACAGCTAAAACAAAAATGTTTCACACAGGCATCATGCAAGCAGGAGACTAAATAGCACAGCAATGCGGATAAACCAAAGAGATAACATTCATTTTTTTCAAGTTAATGAATTAAATGCTAATTTAAAACCAAGGGAAATTGTCTTACTTTAGATAACCTGATACAAAAAATATATATTTCCTGAATTCACATTGGCATTTAAAATCAAAAACCTGGTGAGTTAATGAAATGATTGAGGATTTGAGAAATCAATTCAAGAAAAATGGAAAAGATAGAAATGTTCGGTTTGTTGCGCTCCACTTAAGAAGCTAGATTTTTTTCTACGGATTTTTAAATCAGTTTTCTAAGCTTGTCAAAAGATGGCTTCGCTAGTTGAGAAATATATTATAAAACATTGTTTTCAAAACAGAAGCCATTTCTATCTACAATACGGCGCTGCCTGAGGACAGATACGTCCATGCAAATATTTCAGTTAGAATGGATTGAAAAACAGAAGAAAAAAAATGCTTTTATAAATTTATCAACAATGCTAGCAGTTGAAGGATTTAGTAACTAATTTTGAAATACAGGAAAATCATGGCTTTTTAAGCCGAATGCAGCAAACCGCAAATATTATTTGATCTCTTTCCGTCTTTCTTTTGACTTTTCAAATCAAGAATCAATTTTGGGACACTCTAAAATTTCGAAGGTTATCTCTTTGATTTAGCGTTTGGTGTATTTTTTTTTTTGTGATAAATTTGTAAAATAGTAAGAGTTATGGGGTAATGTTGAGCACCCCCTTAGTATTTACGCACCTTTAATGCAAACGATTCCCCGCATAATTCGAAACAATAGCTGAGTGGTCCCGTGCTTTGAGTGAGGGAGGCCAGGTTGTGCATCTGCAAAAAGGGATGAGTCAAATATATAAGTACCTAACTTTTTTTTGCTTGTTTCTAAGCTACTCTCTAATGCCTACTGCTGTTAGACCTAAAATTTGTAGATTGAATATGGAATTTAAACAAATGTTAAGTTATTTTTATTCTTGCTAGTTTTTTGCAAACGCACAAAATTTTTTTATTCCATTATATTATTAATATAATTCCATTGTATTAAAAGTTATTCCATAATATTCCGTTATTTTCTTAAAATCTATCTTACAAGTTGTTTCCAGACTTGCCAGTAGCTGCATCTGTTTATAATTTATAAAATTAGAAAAAATTATATTTTCAAGAAGTTTTCATAGTATATGTTTGTTAATGCTTTCAAACTTCTGAAATGTATCAAGTTAAAAAAATTTTTATGAGGCAAAAGCAGAAATGAAAATTTTCTGTAATATCATATTTTTACGGAAAATCCTGCTTTGAAACTATTTAGAAGGGTTCGTATTCTGATTAAATCTGATACAAAAAAACTGAATACATCAAAATTTTGTTATAAAATTTAGATTAAAGCGTCTTTTTTTTGCAAATTGTTTTGGTAATTCCGGTTGGATTTATATATATATATATAGTCANTATATATATATATCTTCAATTTTTTTTTAATATGATAATATATTTTCTATATTTTTCTCATGCGAATAATTTTTTTATAATATAATTCTTGAGTAATTAAAATTAAATTTAAAACATTTAATTTGACCTGATATTTATTATTTTAATTAATTTAAATAGAAAGTAATAGTTGTAAAACATTTTTGTAGATATAAACCAATTTTGTCCTTTCCAAATAAAATTAAAGTAATCTTTCTAAGAATTGGCAGCACCAAATAAAATTAAAATCGAGGAATTATTTTGATTCAGAGTGTCAAATACGTTTAATTTTTAATTTATTGAGCTCTAAATTGAAAAATAATTCTAATTTTGTTCTTATAGGATATTTTAATATAACTTTCATTGTTATAGATATAGTGCCATACAGACTGTCAGCATTAAAAAATTTATTTTATTTCATTTTATTATAATTTATTTATTTCGAATTTGCAAACAAAAACTCGAAACTGGTCAAGTATGCAAAAAATTAATTATTTTTCAATGGTTTGGAAGAAGTACATTTTAGTAATATTTTCAAAATTCCATTTAATATATAGATAATATATTCTCATAAAATAAAATATACTTTCAGTTAACAGAAAGTGAGTATTAGATAAATGCTAATATATATCGTTTGCTAATTTCATAATTTGGCAATGATTATTTATAAAATTAGGTTAGAGCTCCGAAGGGGCATATCCAATCAAAAATTATAGAATTATTTATAATTATGATTTTTATCTTATAAAAATTTCACACTCAGAAGTGTATTTGATCTGTAGGATTGTTTTAAAATAAAATATATAGTTGCAGAACAACAGTATAGGTGTTCAAAATTCAAAAGTAGCTCTAAACGAGGAACAACGTGTCACGTGAAGTTATAAAATATAACGATTTATGTCACGTGAAGTTATAAAATATAATATTAGGTGCGGTAAAATGTTCTAAATTTAATTTAAACCTCAGTATGTTATTAGTTCCTATTTAGTAATTTAGTTCCTTCATAAATGTGACCTTTGCCTCATTTCCTACCTTAATCATTTAAGCTTCAGAAGAAAATTTAGCAACAACTATTTTTTCGAAAGTAAAAGAAAAATTATAGTTTTTTTTAAAACTTTTTATATTTTTGAAATTATACTTCTTTTTATTTTACCTAATTAAATAATGAAAAAATAGGAAAATATGCGATACAAAAATTTGTTTTAGAAAGTTTCTAGTACAAGAAAAACCATCAATTATTTTATTATTAAAAATAGAATCACTTTCTTTTCAATAAGTGAGAAAAAGACGGTTCATATTTCGAGTTTTCCAAGAGTTGTTTGATTTTTCTCGAAACATGTTCAGCTGTGCAGAAAGCATAAGCATAAAAGGGTGCACTATATGAATAGATTAGTAGAAAACTGCTCACTAGCATGCAAAATGTTTTTTTTTTCTTTACAAAATTTTAGATTATTAAGTTTGTTGAGTATGAAACATTATTTTAAGGGCCTATTTAAAAAGTACATAGTTGTAAATATTTATTAATAATTAGAGATTTAAATTTACTTTATTATGATAATAAGTCAAAAACTATTCACGTGCATCTTTTATTTATAAAGCTAAAAATCATATTCTAAGCCATTATATGAAAATGTGATAAAGTGTAAAAGTTATTTAGATATCTGACTCTTGTAGATCATTTAAGTGTGTATATTGCTTATTTAAATATGCATATATTATATATTATTATTTTATTTTAATAATTTGTCAAAAAAAACAATCACGTGTATCTTTTATTTGCGATGCTAAAAATCATATTCTAAACCATGTTTTAAAATATGATAAAGTGAAAAAGTTATTTATATATCTTACTCTTGTAGATAGTTTAGGTATGTATACTGGTTATTTAAATATGCATATGCTTTTTTATAGTTCATACAACAATAAATTAATTCAAAACTAAATAAAAAATATTACTAATAGTATTATAAAAAATTTCCCCCTCCAAAATAACTTTTTTTCCCGAATATGTTACTTTTTTTTAACTTTAATTGTTTTTTAAAACTCAAATTTTTATTATTTTATTTCGTATCCTGTTATATGTATTTTTTAAAACTCAAAATCTTATTAATTTATTTCGTATCCTGTTATATATATTTTAATCGGACGAATTAGAGATGTAAATAATTTTAGCATCTGAACTCGTTAAATTGACATTTTCCGCTGTTGATTGCATCGAAAAGAAATGGGAATTTTAAATCTCTTTTTTTAAGTTTTTGACACAAATTTTATACATTTACTTTTCCATCTTAGGAACTATGCGCAATATATTTTTATCACACTCATGCAAGAAAATAAATAAAGAACATACATGATAGCATGAAATATTCCTTATAGTAAGTTAGAAAACAAATTGAAATAGACAAAAAATATAGAATAATAATTTAATTCTTTTAAATTTAATTTACATTCATTAATATCGTTTTACATTAAATTACATAGCATTTAAATTGCTGTGTAATCTATGCAATTAACTGAATACCATCTGAGACTAATTGAGTTAATTTCGACTCTAGGTACTTTGAAATAGTTCATTTTCAATTTAGATAATTGGAAATATGTTTAGCCCTTTTTAAAACAAATTAATTATTAAGACAAATTACCTATTTAAGACATTTTCACAAAGTAACACATAAAAATCACAAAACATTCTCAATAAGGCAAACGAACAGGGTTCACATCAAACATACATACATCAATAATAAACATGCTACATGAAAAATGCAAGGTAGGACTATATAAGAAGAAATATATGTTGCACACAAAGATAGAAGCATCACACACCTATAACTTACCTGTTTTTAAGAGTATATCGTGATAGCTTCATAGTGGCGTATAGACAGTGATCTAAATTCTACAAGTTACTCTCTAGAAAATATTTTAACGGTGAATGTAGGAAATCTTCATACGAATATATGGTCGAAGTAAAAATTATGAAAGCATAATTTCTTACCAGCGTAACTCAAAACGAATTTTATAGCTATTTTTACCATTGTTTATTAAAACAATTAAATATGTAAACATGGAAAGATATAGTTTTGAATCATATTTAGATATTTGTTCAATCTCCAAACATCGCTTAATTCTTATTATTTATTATCAGTTTTTTTGCAATCACATCCGTTTGAATTTCTTACATGTTTTAAAAGTAATTTTTTAATATTGAAGTATTTAAAGCTATAGAGTTTTTTTATTTGATGAATGATTTTCACATTCTTAGAAGTAATTTCAATCCTACACTAAGAAAAAATCATGGTGAAAATAATAAAAATATGGTAAAATTTATCTTGTTTCTTGCTCTATGGGATCACCAAAATTCTCAGTATTTTTTTTTTACCAAAGCACTTTGGTTAGGATTTTGGTATAATTAACTATAAAATAAGATTTCAAAGTATGTGATAAAATTTAATAAATATGTTAAAATTTGGTAATGTTATCGTGGCACATTGGAGCATGGCATAACAACTATTTATGCAGTCAAATTTACTTTTCAGTTATGCGTTTTTTTATTAAATGTATGGTTATAATTATGAATAATTCGTAAAATTGTTATATAATAATTGGTATAATTTGTTATAAATATTCAAACGGTTTAGACAAAAAATGTGAAATGATTAAACTCATTGCAAAGCACTTCAGTATAAACTAATATTTTGCATTCGTTCAAAAAAATTTACTTTTTAAAATAAAGCATTTACTAGTTTAATTGAAATGACAGAATTAAATAAATAGGTTATGAGTTTTAAATCAAAATACTTAAGGAATCATATTTAAACAAAATTATTATTAATGTTTTACTAGTTAAAATTATTATGCTGCTTGACGTTAAACGTAATTGAAAAAGCTTGCGAACATTAGTCTTTAATTAAATACGAAACTGATTTAAAATACTTTTCTCTTAAGAGACATTTAAATGACTTGAAGCATTAAAAATTGTCTTGCAGTAAACAATAAAAAAAATTTGTGTCGTCACTTTTGAGACACATCATTATTATTTGACATCAAATACTAATTAACCATTAACTACGTAATCTTTATTTTCATGATGTTTTCAATTCGTGTTTTCCGAAATCTTAGTTTTAAATTTATCTCTTTGAAACTTATGTTATACGTATGTAAAAAATCATAGTTATTTGTACAACCACAAAATGGAATAAACATGAAATATGTGCTTCTAAAATCTTAAAGGTAAATGTTTTCATATGATAAATTAATTGGATGTTTTATTATAAATTAATTATTAATTTAAAAATGTAAAATAAGGAGATTAAAAATGAATAAGTAAGAACAAAAATCGGTTTTAAATGCGTATTTCAATATGGCGTTTACAAAAGAAGGCATTTTCAAAATAGAAAATAGAGAAAAAATAATGGATAAAGGCAAATAATATTTTCGTTTTGTGTAATGTTACAGTAGCTATATAAAATAACCTGAATAAAATTGGTGGAATCAAAGAATTATCAAAAACTTATCATATGAAGATAAATAGTGTGTTAATCAAAATCAACTGTAATAATACTGTATCAAAAACTCCGAATAAAAATAGGAAAAATGATCAAGTATTTATCAAAAACTGTTCTAACTATAAAGAAAAATAATTTTTTAATCATCTGAAACGATATTTTTACTATATCGGATAACCCAAATAAAAATAGAAATGGTACAGGATTTATCAAAAATTTAACAAAAGACAAGAAAAAAAGTTTCGTAATCAACTGTAAAGATACTCTTACTACATAAAATAATCCTCACGAAAAATAAAAGAAATGATCATGTATTTTTTTAAAAACTTAGCAGAAGATAAGGATAAATAGTGTTTTAATTATCTGTAATGATAATGTCACTATAAATAAACAGCATCGCAAATTTAACAACAACCTCAACTAAAAATAGAAAAACTGGATTTATGGACCAAGGATTTATCAAAAACATACGAAATCAAAATCACTAAAGCATCATAAACAATAACGCAATTAAAAATAGAAGAAATGATCAAGGGTTTTAATCAAAAACTTAACAGAATATAAAGATAAATAATGTTTCAATCATATTTAATAATATCGTTACAACATAAAAATGAAAGAAACGATAAAGAATCTATCAAAAACTACACTCGTAGAAACATGAATCAACTGGTCAGAAAATTGAATCAACAGAATTGATTCAACTTTAAATCATAGTAAGGGTAACTTGAACAGGGTATACTGAATGAATTTGCTCCTGACTTTAAAAGTTGTTAAACTGAGTATTAATAATATCTTTGAATCATGTTATAAAGGTTTGGAAGCACTATGATATAGAAAAACGTAGCACTATATTAAGGTTATAATAAATTTTGTAAGATATTAAGGTTGAATTTGATTCAAAATTTAAAGATAAAGAGAATAAACTTTAAAAAAAAAACTTTTAACGCTTATTAAAGAAAAGGAAAAATAATATCAAACACATAAAAACACTTCATGTAAATCGGATTATAAAAAACCTTTACACATGTAAGTATATTTATCTATAAATATTATCACGATGTTAAATCCAAATGCAATTGACGTTTATGGTTGTTTGAATATCTAATAATTTGCTGTTGGTTGTAAAATTGCTTGGAGTCACATCCAATGCTCAAAATCCAATATTATTAGTTAAACATGGAACGGAAGGGTTAAAATTAGAAACTTAATGGAAGGTGTAGATGAAGTCGGAGTTTTCGATTTCCGATTTCTCGAAGAATTTGATGTTTGCAGAACTATACTACTTGATATGAAGTTCAGGAAGACTGTAATAAAATATGCATGCCATTTTGCAGATTCTATCCGAAAACATATTTATGACACATTTTCTCTGAAGTTGAATATGGGTTTTTCATTTTTTACCGAAGCGGTTTGGTAATGGTTTTGGTAAAATTAACTATAAAATATGATACTTTTATCATAATACATTAGAGCATGGCATAAAAACCACTTATTAGACAAAATTTACTTTCCAGTTTTACATTTTATACTAAATATGTGGTAATAAGAACTATAATTTTGAAAACAAGAATTTCTGTCAGGTGAAAGAAAAAATTGAAATTCCACATATTTAGGTTTTATTATCCAGAAATGTTTTCTCTCTTCTTTTTTTTTTACCAGAAATGTCACAACCATACAGTACGGTAATTTTACCAAACGTTTTTCTCCGTTTGATTTCAGACAAAAATGAATTGCATAATAAATCCCTTTATTCATATTTTTACGAACCTTTCTTATTAATACAATATAAAAGCATTTAACATATTTTATACGAAAAGCATTTAAATTCTTTTTAACGGATGTCCTAAATTATTTTTTGAAAATTCTTTACAGTCAAAAGTTTGTTAGCTAGCTCTAGTTTGTTAAACTTCGTTTCAATTTAAATTTTTGATAAAAATTTCTTTAATTGCTTCATACGATTTATTTAAAAATTAGAAAATTATAATCGATGATTTATTTTAAATAGAATAACTTAGCTTCTCAATATCTAAAATTGTTTTTAACCCAGTTTTATATCAGAATGATTTAAAATTTTAATAAGAAAATACTCCGTCTTAAAAATTATCAGAAAAAAATTGGAAAAAAAAAACCTCAGCCAGTAAGATCTAAAATTATGCTACGGGTTTTATTTAGTTGAAATAAGTGAGAAATAGTATTAAAGTTATTATCCATTTACTTGTTATAGAAAAAAAATTTTTAATTGAATAAAATTATTCAAGTTTGAGTTTATTACTTCGAAACTAGTTACTACTATAGTTATCTACTTAGAAAACTAGTTTATTTCATATTGACCTTTTTATAGTTTATGTAAGTAATGCGGACAAGTGATTGCTCTTAGGATGCCTTAAGAGTCTTTATTTTACAATTTTCTTCTAAAAATATTCTTTTAGAATTTTTTAAAAAAAATGAGATTTCACTACATTAGATATTAAGTACATACTTTTATATTCAAAATAAAAATTTAATAGTGTAACAATATGAAATACTAGGATAAAAATAAGATGTTTTAATAGATATTTATTTCCATTAGCAGTATAATATGTTTACACATGTTACATAATTTGGTAAGGTAACAGCAAAAATAAATTACTTCGTCCTATATAAATACTATGAAACTTACTCTTTTACCAATCAATTAAACATAATAAAATTTATTACTCTTTCAGAAATTGTGATTTAAACTGTCGAGTTATGAAAAAACTGAAACAAGTAATTCCTCTCATTTAAGTAAAAATCAATTATGACATCATATTCTAAAACTGGTAAATAGTATGAGATTAAATGAAGTTTCTGAGCAAACTGATTTAACGGATGAAACTGGGATCATCCATATTTAGAGCATTATAAATGACTTTCCGAACTTTGCCCTGAGGCGTTAAATAGACTTAGGTAGACGTAGATTAATTTATCATAACTTCTGAAAGAGAAGCAATTTCCTCAATGTGATAGTGATTGATTGGTTTCTCTTAAAAGTATGTCTATGGAAAGGTAGGTGTAGTCTAAAGACTTTTACTTTAAGAAAAGGAGTCTTTTAAAAAATATTTTATGCTCTGATTTTATAACAATTGCATGATTTTAAAGTAAATTTTATTTGCTTATATTTCCACCGCAACGATCTAGTTATTTTAAGACATTTAAAAATACGTAATATTGTCCTAAAATCTGAAATGTAGCAGCGTTTAGTAAAGAGTATTTTAATTTAAAAAAAAAAATATTTCATCTACTTCTTTGAATATTTTAAAAATATCCTATGAAAATATCTTTCCTTTATTCATTTCCAATGTTTTCAATTTTTTATATAGGTTTTCATTAGCAACTTCTGTAGAATTAAGACAAAAACAACTATTATTTTGACTTTTAATTTTCAATCACTTTTTTTTTGTCAATCTAGTTGGATATTTTTATTTATTTCTACACTGAGGAGAATAGTACTGTCAAAACTACTCTCTAGAACATGGTAAAATTTACTGTGTTCATGCTTCTATGGAACACCAAAAAAGCACGGTAAGTTTTACCGAAGCGCTTTGATAATGATTTATAATTAATAATAAGATATGGTCTAATAATATGTGAAACAATTTGGTAAGTTTATTTAGAGAATGTCATAAAACTCTCCATTAGGTTACCTTTGCTTTTTAGTTGCGTATTTTTTGACTAAATATGTGGTAATGAGAATTATAATTTTGAAAACCAGAATTTCTGGCAAACCATTTCGATATGAACAAAAAATTACCAAATAAATGGTTTAAATATCGTACATTTTAGTTTTTTTTAAACCAGAATTGTCATTACCATGCAGTGCGGTAATTTTACCAGAATTGTTTTATCTGTATAATGTGCATAGTTACTAATGCATTGTAAATAAGATATAAATGCATAACTAATCTAAATTTAATGACATTTTTTCTGAAATATATGAATATTGTCACGTTTATATGTGCACTAGTTCTGAACTATCTTGATTTGCTTTGGTAATTATGTATTTTTTTATGAATAATGATTCTTACAATACTGATAAAAACTAAGATATTTAATTTGTTTTAAATGAAAGGGTTTTATTACCCCTAGTGTGATTTCTTGTGAGATATCTTCGGGCATTATAAATATAAATTTTATTTTTGCGTCGTAGATAAAAGGTTAATTCTTATGCTCGTCATGAAAATCACCATGCCTTAAAAGTTAAGTACGATTTTATTGGTCACCTTCCTCTTGATAAAATTTGTACTTAAATCTTGAACTCCTCATTTCAAAACATTACTAAACTCTAAAGACTAAGCTTTTTTTAAAAATCTTTTCAAAAAGTGAGCGACTTTATTTCATAATCATTATTTTTAGTTTGTTTATGGAAGCAATAATAGTTTTAAAATATGCATTTATTTAAAGATTATTTGAAAAAAATATTTCAGTTTTCTGCATTTTAATAATAAAAACTAAAAAATTTATGTATAATAGTGGTACGATTAGTCACGTTTAAATGTAAAAACCCGCATTAAACATGCAGTTAATAAAGAAAATTTACTTATAAATAAAATCACATTAAAGTACATTTCTGATTTAATCAACATGCTCTATACCTCAAGGAATTAAATTTTTGAGTCAGGTATATCTCACGAAAACGTAATTACATTCTGTTATCTCTTTGCCGAAAGAAATGTTTTAGAAGTTATTTAAAATAAGAAAGAATAAAGGTGAACTTAGCTTGAGTTGAAGAGAAATATTCTACAAAAGATTTACAAAAGAATCCTTTCATTTTATTCAGAAACCTTACGTTTGAAGAATTATTTCCATTTTAAGTCTTTTAATATTGCAAAGTTAAGGAGGTAAACATTTGAACGCTATACTTCCACGGATAGATATTACAAAATAATCAAAAGTAGAAAAAAAAAGAAAAATTGAAATTTTAAAATGTTTTAAAAGACCATAAAGGAAATATAAAGTTTAATCGGAAGTATTTTTATACCATAAAAGACTAAAATAATATTAATCATAAAGTTTTTTTAAAGTAAAGCTAATATAAAACTATAAATCTATTTTAAAACAATCTGAATAGATATTTTTTTATCGAATAATAATGTATAGATGATAATGGTTATAGATTAATAATGCTTTAGAATAAGGATTTAACATTTTAACAATAAAAAAAAAACTTATGCAAAAACCTTTATTAAATACACGGTATTGAAATATGTAGTATTCAAAAAGCATATTCATATTTTTGAACACTATAGATCTCGCTATAAAGTTCATAAATAAAATATGCCAATTCATAAATAAAATCATATTAAATTGCATTTTTTTGATTCAGTCAGCATGTTTTATATCTCAAGAAATTAAATTGTTGAATCATGAATTGTTCGCAAAACTTAATTACATTCTGTTATTTCTTTGCTGAAAAAAACTTTCTTGAGGTTATTTAAAGTAAGAAAGAGTTTAACACGAGCTGATGAAGAGGAATAATATAAGAAGGAATAAAAAAAAAAAAGAAAAAAAAGAACCCCTTCTTTCTATTTAAAAACCCTACAATTTAAAGAATTATTTCCTTTCTAATTCTTCCAATGATTTTCATCAACTTCCACTGCATGTGCTGGATTGCATGAATCTGTACTAAAAGTAAATTTAACGTAATAATGGAAAAGTTAAAGAAAAGTTTGGTAATGGAGGAAAAATATATGAGAGTGAAAAAAAATAATTGTAATGAGTTCTTGCTCTGCTACAAACATTAAGGCACCCTGAAATGACTTTCGCTGCAATAAAACGTAATAAAGTAAAACAGATAGCAATGCAAGCACTCTTTAGAAGAGATTCTGAATTCTGAACTTCGATTTTTTCCCCGAATTACACTATAATGTTATGCTGTTATAAAAGTTTTTTTATGTTTGTTTTTGGAGCTATAAAATTAGGATGAAGGAGAATTTGATGTGTTAGGTGGAAAAAAAAGCGTATAGAAATATGGAGAAAAAAACATTCAATTATTTATAGGGTCAAATAACTGGATTACTTCAACTTGTGTTTGTTTTGTGTGTGTTTGGAAATTAAACTTGAGTGTTATGGAAGCTTTGCTATTACGTTTACAGTAATTTTGAAGCGTATTGATATATTTCAACGATAATCGATATATAATCGATAAAAGCAATTTGTCAAATCTATCCGACATGAAGATTGAAATCCTTTGGCAAATAATCGACCAATATTTCGTATCAATTAGTAAAGTTGATTGAAACTTATTTCGTATTAAATATTCTTATCGATTAAATCTGACAAGAAGAACTTTTACGTCACCAGTACACTTTATGTAAACAAAACGCCATTTTGGTTATATCTTGAAATTGCACAATTATTCGTCTTTAAACTTCTAATATATAGTTCAAAAGCACTTGCTACACGTTTAAAACATGCTCTATCATCATTTTCTACAAGAATTTAGTTATATAATTTAAATATACGCTAATCATTAGCCATATTTACAAAGCTTCGAAAAATACAACTTTCTGGTGCTAGACAGCAGATTCGTGTAATCTTAACCAATTATTGGTATTAAGATAAAGTAATCATTCACACAATTTTTAAAGATTTTCAACGCCCACACAGGTGTTACACCAAAGTGTTTACAATGTAAAGTGTATAGTCCTAGATTATGGTTTCTAGTGAAGTTCAAACTGAGTGTAATTAAATACTTCTTAGATTGTGAATTTTTATTATTTGATTCATTTCAGGTCAGAGTATTCCCTTTCGAATTGACACTCCTTTCGATTTTATTGACATTTTGTGTAATAAATACACACGATAAAATAAGTAATTCTTCGAATTTTTAGATTTTTAATTTTAAAATTGCCCAAGTTACAAATATTTAAAAAAGGAACATTTCCATAAGAAAGCACCAAACCTGCATGCATATAAATTGCTGTAACTATTTTTGTAATTGTAGCGTAAAGAAATTACAAACTCCATTGCAAAGCTAAGAAATAAATTTTTCAAGTGATATTCTATATAATCTTCTGAGACTAGGTCAAAATTACAAAGTGACCTGATTTAACTTTAAATATCTCAACATGTGTTCTAAAAAGTAGGCAAATTTTTTCTTCTTCTTACTGCAACACTTATTTATTTTCTACACTTGTTCAAATTTGTATCCTGGTGCCGCAACTGAAAGTGTGTAACGAATTAACATAAGGGATGCATTGCAGTACAACTGTATCTTTTTACATCTTAGGCATTAAAAAAGTAACGTCCAACCCCTATTTTTGGCCAAAAAAAAGTACTAAAGATAAAAAGCTTACTGTAGTGTATAATATCATATATATATATAAGTGCAGTTAATAAAACTTACAAACAATATAAAATTTTATGAAAAACTTTGGAATGATGTGACGCTATCATTATTTTTATCTCACTTGGCCTTATGAAATAAACTCGACCTGTTTTTATTTTTGCATCAATCTTCATAACGATCTGTTTTTTTTGTCAACTTTTAATATCAAAGGCCTCTGAAGGTACGCGCATGACAGCGAGAGTCACGTGGCTGTAGAAGGCTTATTTTAACTTGTTCTGAGGTAATATTTACATCTAATCAGTTATGCTTGAGGGACCTGGTGATTTTGAGAAGAAGTACATTTATTTTTGCTGCTGTGAAAAATGTGAGCAGTTTTTAATCATGCAATGCTGTACTTTCTTCAGATTCTTTTGGAAATAAATGTGATTATTTTTATCCTGAAGATAATAACAGAAAATTGACTTTCGACGTTCATTTTGTCTGATGAAACTTTTCATGCCAGAAATTGATTGACCTTCAATTGAAAAATGCACCTTAAGCACACAAGCTCAAAATTATAATGACAGAAATCTGAAGTAGCTTATCAAAAATCTCTTTTAATGGTTATAAAAAAATAATAAATAAAAAATAAACCTGTAAAATCATAGAATAAGAAAAATCCATTAAAAAAAGAATTTGGATGTTTTCATTTTAAATTCAAACATCTGCTTCAGCTCTCATAGTAGATGATAATTCTAATTAATCAAAACACAAAATAAATTTTTTAAGAATCTTCTAAGAAGGAAAATGTCTTTTCCCCTTGTTAAATATCAGTTTATTTAATTTAATGTGTTTGTCTTTTTTTAATTCAAGATTGCTTAAATTACTTAACTTTCAATCAATAAGACAACTTAATTACTGTTGCTTTTAAAATTCTATAAATTTATTTGTTATCAAGCTAGTAAAAGTTAATAACTGATATTTTAATTTTTGATTAAACTAAAAGAGGACAAATAAACTAGAATTCAGTTTCTCTATGTTTTTAATTTAAAAAAAATATTTCGAGAAGTATGTAATATAATAATAAATAAAAATTAAGAAGTTGTAAAAAGAGGCATTGCTCTTATAGCCGATTATTTAAAAGAATAATTACTTGCATATTGCTTAAAAATTGTTTGATCATGTAAAATTCGTCTTAGATAGTAAAAAATTTGTGTCAAATCTGTTGATTTAATATAAGGAGGGCGAATTGTTATTTGTAAATATTGAGCCCAAATTCTTTCTTCCAAAAGAAGAAATATTTGGTCGATGCATTGAACAGCTTTATTACAAAGTATTTCACTTTTGATAATTCTTCTTACTCCTGTTTCCTTTATACTGACACCAGTCTACGAATTTGTAGATGCGTAGAAGAATAGTTAAAGTAAAAATATTTTTTTTCTCATTATTTTTTGAATACACATGTTATGAGATATTTAAGATCAAAGGTCAAATCAGTTTACGTTGATATCTTAATCTAGACACAGAAAGCCATGCAAGGCATCCATCGAAAGGTCCATTTCTTAGTTTTGAAATGTTAGAAATTTTTTTTAGTTACTATTAGGAAAAAGTTACAGATATGTATGCAAATTTCTCAGTTTGTATGAAAGTTTGAATTTTTAAAATGTCCAAATGTCTATAACTAGGATAGTTTTCAAAGTAAAAATCAAAAAAAAATAAAAATAGTTGAGTAACTTGCTTTCTTGTCTGTTCATTACATTAAATTCTATTAAAATCGATGCGAGTTTGGTCTAAAAGTGATTGATCTGACTTGAAGTGACAACTCAATTTTCTTTACATTAACAAATTGAACTCTCGGAATCTAAGTGTTAAACTTATCTAGAGAATTTACCTATTCATATTTACACTGTGTAAAATTAAACGTAAATAAATGCTTAACACTTTTCTCCAAAAAAGAAAAATTGAAGTTAAAAAAGAAAAGAAAATTAAGTAAACAGCTACACGATACGAAGGGAGAAGAAAGTGAATACGCAGATTTAATCCTACAAAAAATGCATTATTTGATAAGTAGCATTTTGTAATTTTATTTTCCATACATAATCTTTAGGTGTTCAAATTTGGACAACAGATTAGCGATGATTGTTCCAGATGAGAAAAATCTAGATAAAAAAAACGATGCAATTCACTTAACGCGATATGCTGTTATTGTGGAAGCATAACTTAATTCCAGTCCTATTTCTTTGAATTTTTTTTAAGATGGAACAAATAATTCCAATTGAAAAATTTTGAGTTTTGATACTTTTGAACATATGGAGAATATATGGATACACACGGTATGTTTTTAAGCCAATATTTAAAATTTTTCTGGATCTACCAGCGGTAATAATAAAACATAAAAAAAATCACATTAAAATAAGATTTTTTTAGGAAGAAGCAGATCTTTAGACATATATGTCAATATATAATGTTAATATTATGTCATTATATTATATATAATGATACGTTAGATCATGGAACATTATGTTATGATATAAAGGTATTGAAGGCATTAAAAAGAGAAATTTTACCTTAGAAAAAAGGTCTTTATACATTCATGTATTTATAACAAGATAAATTTCTCAGACTACAATACCAAGTCATCACATTTTCTAAACTAATTAAAATTATTAATATATAAATATAATAAATAAATACAAGAAAACACGAAGAAAGTTAAGAAAAACAATACGAAAGCACTCTGTTTTACGGATATAATCGTGTGGACCGATGAAAAGATTATATCCTTTTTTTTCCCCGGTTTTTTTTCCAGTTTTTTAAAATTTCAACTCTTTTTTTTTTTAAACTGTTGTTTGTTATTTTTTTACTTATTATTTCCCCCTTTTTTCATATGTCTATATATGTCTGTCTACACACACACACACACACATATATATATGTATATATATATATAATTCTGTTAAATATAGGCANATATATATATGGGTGTTTGCGTGCATAGTTTTAAGATTTGGTTTTGAAAGAAATATTTTACTTCATATTTGTTTGAAACATGACATGGTTTGCAATAAAACCAACCCCCCATAGAATTGATTTTTAGAGTTTTATTCTGGATTTCCAATTGTTGTCCTTCTTATAAGATAAGTTCTGCAGTGTTATTTCTTCTTAGAATTGAGTTGGAAGAAGTGTCAAATCAATGAAGACGGGTCATCTTGAGACCAAGACTCATTTTTTTCTTCTTTCCCTTTCCTTCTCTGTCTGTAAATAACGATTCTCTGTTCACTCAGGCGTGGATGACTCAGACCAAGAATTCAGTTTCATCCCATGGGTACACCAACATATTGCGTTTCTGAGAGGGCCGTCCTTTTGTAGACCAGTCATATTTCAGATATAAGCATAAAAAGGTATATTTCAGAAAATACTTTATTTTTTTGGAGAGACAAGTTTAAATTTTTTTTATTTATATAAAAAAAAATACTATTTGAAAAAACCTCTAGTGTATTTTAAACTTTAAAGATAGCTTAATATATAAACAACTGTTTATAAAAAGTTAAACCTACACTTGTTAGTTGAAACATTTAAGTATTGTTCAAAGCACATAGTTTATTGGGGATATACTATGTGCTTTGAACAATACAATATCCATGCAAAATAAAATATTTTCTTGACCAAGTTGTATTTTAATTCGGTGTAACTTTTTAAAGTAAATACTAATAAGTTTCTATATTTGAAACTTAAAGTCAATTTTTAAATCTCTATGACACTTTTAGTAGTTTTTAAAAAATTAAATAAACTTATGCTGGTCAACCATTTTTATTTACCTTTTTTAAACCCAGTAGAATAGAATATTTTCTTTTAAAATTTTCTTTTCTTAATATAGAGACCCAAGATTTAAGATTTAAACATAAGTGGTAAAATATTTAATGTAGAACCATTTATTGTACCAACTCCTTCTCTTTGAAATTTTAAATATGAATCTCTTTTTTTATTGAGATTCTTATTCTCCAGAAAAAGGTAATTATATCTGAATAGTAGATTTAAGCATTTTGCTTCATAATAAGATTCATAATATATGTCTAAGATTTATTTTGTAAATTTTAACGTATTTTTATTTGAAGGATAACAGTTTAAAACATACGAGTAAAAAAATGGTGTTTAAAAAAAAGGATGAAAAATATTTTTTATTATTTAAAATTGGTAACTTGATTTTATTATAAGACTTCAGTAAATTTAAATACCTTGAAATTAAATTGTCGCTTTAGTAAAGAAATATTATATTAATGTTTCAAATTGCAGGTGACAATTAAATTGAGTATATCTTTAGTTTTTGATAACTTAGTTAGCCTACGTAATTGTTTCTAGCATGCGTTTTCACTACAGCACTTGTCAGCAAAGTTTAGTGTACTTAAAATACAGTGTACATAATGTATATTTAGTTTGACTGAAATTCGACTCTGTTTTTATATATTTTAAATACTTTTTATTCAAAATTAAAAAGATAAACATTTTGTAACGACGCTGTTTCGACAACGGAGACTAAAGCAAAAAAAAAAAAAAAAAAAGCGATTTTTCAATATTGCTTGAGAACAATTCATCCTAGAGGGGTGAAAAATATTACAAAATGATATATTTTTTTAGTTATTTGTACGAAAAACATTAATTCAAAAGGTGAAGCCTTTCAAAAGACACCTGGGAAACTTTAAACTGTAATACTGGATGCGCGGGCACTACACTTTGCAAGAAAGTTTTTTAAATTTTTTATTTTATTTCCAATGAACTGC
Source organism: Parasteatoda tepidariorum (assembly GCF_043381705.1). Classification (NCBI taxonomy): domain Eukaryota; kingdom Metazoa; phylum Arthropoda; class Arachnida; order Araneae; family Theridiidae; genus Parasteatoda; species Parasteatoda tepidariorum. Next base: position 60,454,479 of record NC_092206.1, on the reverse strand, counting down.
ACAATCGGTCTTGCCGATGAGCAGACCTACAGAGGTGGTATCCATTCTTTCAGGACCACCACAATGGGTGAGATACCGTTGGTCCTGTTAATTTGAACGTCTAGTTTCTGCCACACTAGATGGCAGCACCGAGACTCTATTTGGATGCTAAAGTGCACTAGGAATTTAATTTTCCGGAAATACCAAGAGCCAATAAGGCACTCCAGGGATCTTTTACATGACGCATAATCATACGACATGGCCACTGAGGATTTTCTACATCCCGAAAATCCGGTGCCTGGGCCGGGGATCGAACCCGGCGACTTGGGCTCAGAACGCCGACGACAAATCAACTACGCCACCCAGCCACCCAAGAAAGTAATCAGAGTATTTAAACCATTTCAAGAAAATTCGCAAATTACAAGAGAAAAACATAATCCAAAATATATGGTGTCTCTCTCTCATTCTAGATTTATTAGATTTCTATTAATTTAGCCATATATACAAACTAACTTTCACTTTTTAGTTTGTGGTAAGATATTAAGGTGAGCCAAAGAGTCTTAATTTTCAGAATAAATAAAACAAATGAAATAATTTAGTTATCATTCCTTATCTTTCAGAAAAAAGGATAAGCTCCCATTTTGGGCTCTCAAAATGGGAACATTAGCCCTTAAAGGAATAGAGAGATCATTAAAAAAATTTGTAATTGTACTTATAATCTTAATTTTAAGCAAAACTACTACTTTCTAATACTGCCGCTTTTTGTAGAAGTTCTGAAAATAAAAATTTTGCTATGCTTTATGTTTTTAATTGAAAGTTAACTTCTCTGCACGTGTAGTCTTTTTTTATTTTCAAAAATTCAAATAAAAAAAAAAATTTAAATTTTTTAAAAATGATTTTTTTAAAAATTATGTAACTTTTCTAGAGAAAACTATTATTATCACCTTGAACTCAGATAAAATAAAGCAGATATGTGTAACAGGTAGTACCAGTTACGAATTGGTCTTCAACTTTAAAGATTTTTAAAAGTTAGCTTATTTTAGTTAAATAAAACTTGACATTGGATACGTTGGACGTAACGTAGCATTATAAATAAAATACTATTATTTCAATAATTTCTGTAAATAGCTACCTAAAACTTAAAAAAAGTTCATGTTTTTTAAGTTACATTTAAAATTTTATTCTGTGATAACAACGTTTAATCATAATTACTGAAAATCGAAGAATATTAGTTACTCTAACTTCCAATATACTACTGTCAATGTCAACTTCAAACAGACAAGGGAACCTACTTTCTCCATGTATAGATCAGAAGAATTCTACAAACGGTATTTCCTTCTTTGTTAAGTAACCAAATGATATTTTTTGAATCATTTAAATGAGTCCTAATGAATATTTTTACCTAATTTTAAAACTTAAGTTTGCAAGTATTTTAATCATTGCTTTAAAGTTGACGTTTTTTAAATACTTCCAGCCTATTCGTTTAAAGTTTGGTAACTGCGTTTAATAGAGAGCATAGCACAATTTAATGAATAAAATGGAACAAAAATATTCCAAATAGTTACTTAACTAAAGAAATTTCTTTCACGTGATTTAAAATGGATTAACATGGAAAAAGTTTTCTGTCTAAAGGAAGCACTTAAGTTCATGGAAATTATAGATAGGACACTATATGGATTGAAAATATCCTTGTGTTAATATTACAACTATTCAAATTTCACTTATTGGATATAATTCACTTATTGGATTAAGGTTATAAATTCAGGCTTAACTATGAATATTATCATTAACAATTAAGAATAAATAATAATAAATAGTTCGCTTTTTGTGAATACAAATTAAACGGTTTCAACTCAAACAGTGTCTCGTAAATGGGTAATTCCTAATTCTTTCTAGATTTATTTCGAATCGAATCATAAATAATTCACAACTTCACATTCCTTGGAGAGGAAATTTCCGAATATAATACATAATGGTACTGAATGCGGCAATGTCCTAAGACCATTTCATAAATCTTTTCGGTCCTTAAATTAAACGATAAGTAAACATTGTATGCGCCCCAATATTTATCCAGAACTTTGGAAACTTTGCAGTAGTCTTTTCCATAAGACAGGATTTTCTGCGTCTTAGGACCAGCCTTGCTGGACAGGAGAGAAAATTTTCCGGCTCAAATTTTCTTCTGGATTCATCGATATGCAGTAGGCGAGTGGCGAACTACGGCAGACGTTGCTTTTCAGATTGGGTTATTGTCACATGTTCTCCCATAGGCGAACTCTATTACGCCTTCGTTTCGAAAGCATTTGAAACGGTAAGACTCAAAGCCGAAGGATTAGGTCTCGTGTGGTGTATGATGGAATAAAGATTTTTACGTCAGGAAAGTCGAGTTTGTTCTTCCGAGTGGGTGCTTTTTAGTGCAGAGTGCTTAAATAAAGTGGGAGTCTTACTAGTAGGAAGTGTTAACATTATGTATTACGTTCGTAAAGTAAAAAATAAAAATCTTAATATATTTATTGTTCACTCGATTTGAATAAATATTAGAAAAATTGAACCAATAATTTAATTTATTTTGAGAGCATAACGGTTCTAATTAATCTAATGCAGTTTTAAACAGTTGGGCCCCTAATTATATACATAATATATATATATATATATATATAAATTATTAAAAATTAATAAATATACAGTAAAACCTCCTGTTATGGACACTCCTGCAAAACGGACGCCTCTCAATACGGACATATTTTTAATTCCCCGGGAATCTTCTATGAATAAACCATTACGTACATTCTCCGCAAAGCGGACACTCCCGTAACCGGACGCGGACAGTCATTTTGGTCCTGAAACGTTGTTTTTTATCTCTACAAACCNTTACCCAGATTGCAGTGTTTTGGGGATCAGAAATCCAAATCTCTCGAAAAAAATATATGTCTAGTCAGAGAAAGTAAGTTTATGTGTCTTATTTCCTAACTTAAAATATCGTGTGCCCTAATTAATCAGCATAATTGAGGTAATCTTCTCTAACCATAAAAATTACCTCCTAAACCGTGAAGATACGATCAAAAGTTATTCAGTTCCGATTTACATACACACACACACTAATATATATATATATATATATATATATATATATGATTTTTCCAACCAATAGAATTTTCTACATTATGTTTGAAAAACGCCTTACCTCAATAAAATAAAATAATTTACCTCAGTAAAATATTTTCTTTCGCTATTATTTATAAAAAAATGATAACAGTTGAAACATAACGTAATAAAAAATAACTAAGAACTAAATAATTTTAAGGAATTTCGTCTTACTTCAATTTTAAGGTATTAGGTCAGAAAAGAATGCAATAATTTTTTTATCGTTTTAATATCGTTTAGACTAAAACATCTTTTAGGAAATTTATCTCGTGTTACAGCGAATCAATACTTAGATATGGTATAAAATAAACTATAAGGTTGAAAAATATTTTTCTTACCTTATAAATAAAAATATTAAAAAAAAGTTAAAATTGTTTCAGAGATTATGTTTCTCAATAAATTCTTTCAAAAGAAAAGATATTAATTACAAAGTTAGAAACACAATCCAATTTTTTTAAGAAATTAAAAAAAATAATTTGAAAATATAGATTAGGTAATCAGAAAAATTATCTTTTATTTTAAAAGAAAAGGTATTACTTAAAAGATGTTTTTTATATTTTCTAGTCAGCATCTCTTAAAAAATAAAGCAGAAACTTTTTAATTTTCTATAATACAGATGAAAACCATTTATAGACGCATCTAACCTTCTTTTTATTTACGAATTTATTACGAAGGCAGAATTTGAGAGAATTTGAAGAAATAACTATAAACAGTTATAAAGCAGCTAAAATAGAAACAGCTGAAAGGAAAAATTAGGATAAACTCCGAAACTGAAATAAGATTTAATTTGTTCTATATTAATCACCGACTGTACATTGTTAGAAATTTCTCGGAAAAAGTGGTTGAATAACAATTTATTTAAAGATTAATTTACCATATTCAATCAAAAGAATTAAATAATGATAAATAAACTAGTAATCAAATCGTTAAGTGTGAAAAAACAGTTAATTAACTGCTTTCACCTAATATGGTTAAACAACCAGAATTTTATCGCACCAACTAAGACCACCTAATAAAGCCACTTAGTTCTTTGCAACAGCGTACATATCATAACCAAGCGGGCCAGTCTGTTAATCTCATGACTGGCAGAACTAGGGTTCGAGCCCCAGTATTGTCACCACAATATTTCCTCCATTTCCTTCAACGCACGAAGAATTCCCAGTGACCAGCACTTTCCAATGCCCATTACCTTACGAAAAGCAGATTAGAAGATCTAGTTAAATTTTATTTTTGAAAAATGGTAACGGTTAAAAAAACCATAAAAGTAAAAAATTTTCTTTACCGTAAACTTTACGGGTAATCGGATGGACAGACAGCTGCCAGTTATTTTACCATAATTTTAGAATGAAAATTTTAACAGTGTATTTGAATGAAATATTACAGATGGGTGTTATAGATTTCTGAATAACTGGGTTTAATTAAATTATTTATACCTAATACATAATTATTCTCGATCACTTTGCAATATTTTATGATTTACTATTGTTAATTTTAATGAATCAGCATACTGGTGAATTTTTGATTTAACAAGGCTGAAATAAATGCTTTTAGAATAAGCTAAAGTTTAATTGATTATTCGATAAACAAGCAAACTTTCAAAATTAATTTTGTAGTAAAACTTCTTGAGCACATTGAACCTTTTACAAATCTTTTTGAACTCTGATTTTGAAGCATCACACGTTAATGAAATACTTATAAAGGGATTAACCGCGTGTCAAGCAGTGCTTTTCAATCATGTAAATTAAGTAAGGACTTAATAACGTAAGCGAAAGCTGGAGTTGAGTGGAATTAAAGGTAAAATTACTGGATAAAGGTTTGACGTTTACAAAATTTTCTTGTCCTCCAACATAATGATAACCACACTCTTCCGTGAAATTTACTATAAAAAATAGTGATGAAGATATTATTTGATTGAAAACTTTATTCTCTTCAAACATAAATAGGAATTAGCAGTCAACATCTTTTAAGCACTCAAAAACAGACGCCCATTATCAAGACTTGACAGACGTGAAGGAGAGAAAACAAAAGGGATTTGAAACACAAATTATGAAAATAATAGCCAAAGAAAAAGTGGAAAAAATAAAGGCTAGAAATAAAAACTAGAAAAATCACAGTAGTCGAGAGAGAAAAAAATGAAAGAAACAGAACAAGAAAAACCACAGTGACTGAGAGGGGCAAATCAAGGTAAAATGCATTTCCACGCGCTGTGGATAGGTGGAGAGTAACTTGAAGGTAATTTGACAAAAAGTTAATAAAATCAGTTTTAATTGCAAATAATTTGGATTACTCTTAATTCTGAACGCTAAGTTCAAATTTTCCTTATGTTTAAAGAGGTTAATTTTTTTGTAAAACATATTGGTTTTTCATTACATTAATAGGAAAGTGCTACCCAGAAGAACAAATTCTTATTGTTGGATGTTTTCAGATGTCTCGTTGTTTAGATATTTAATTTTACGCTATCTATTTTTCAACGCTACTCGTTTTATAATGCTTCATAATTTACTGTTTACTTACATTTGATAAGTCAACTGCGAAAAAGTATGCAACTTGAGGTGAAATAGCAAGACGATTTAAAATTTGAAAAGCTTAAAATTAATTGGATATTACATAGGTTTGTAATTGAAAAAAAGTTAAAGTTTAAATAAAGTTAACATTATGTTTCAACCATGATAAAATTAATTATTCGAATGCAGTGATCTAATTGGGTATTATTTGACGGTCTTCAAATGTTGTATTGTAAAAAATTTTTTTTATGTTTAAACAGTGGTGCAGTTGAGCTTTAAGATCGATTCCAGAGCAGAAAAAAAGATATCTTCAAGAGTATAATAAGCTAGTAGTTTTCATTTTCAATTAGATTATTAATTTTCAAGTTTTCAATTAGTTATATGTTACACTGTATTTGATATTAAAGCATGATGATAATTTAAACTCGATAGAGAAAAACCATACTTCTTAGCAGTGTTCATTCATGCATTTGTTAAAAACCTGCCCTTGTTGTTCATTCATGCATTTGTCTTGTTTAATTTGTAATATGATTTTTGACATTATGAGAGTTTGGAATATTTTAAACTTGAACAAATCTTAGCATTGACTTTTAATGTCAAGGTTACAGTTATCGTGTGTACCTTATAAAAATTATTTTCACACCTGAAAACCATTTTTCAAAGATAAGGGATAAAAAAATATTTTATTTTAATTAAATAATGGTATGCTTATAAAGTAATGTGAAATAAAAGTTACAATCATTCACAACTACGAAAATTTAATGCGCACAAATATTACAATATATTTTTAAAGTCATATCTACAACCTCACATGAGTTTTATAAATGCCAATGGAATATTATTAATAAGTTAATTGTATTTTTATTTCTTTGGTCAAAAGTGAATAATATTATTTTAAAGACCACACCTTACAGAAGAAATGCTTGATTAAGAAGAAAAAAATATATCTGAGACATATAAAATTATGCTGATGTCTATAATATTAGCAAATAAAATTTAAGTTTAAAACAATGTGAATGACTGAAAGATTACAAATTTCTTCTATGTGCTCAATTCTGTTTGTGTTTTATTATTTACTTACATATTAAGTAATCTACGTATTAACAGAATTTAAAACTTCCATCAGTTGCAAAAAATATAAATGTTTCAAAGAAATAATCAAAGGCTACACTCAAAGCTCCAGTCTAGACAAAAGAATTCGTCCTTTGAAGTAATTCATTGAAGTAATTAATTAAAGTTTTCTTTATGTGTTTTTGATTGATCATCTTGAAGATTAGATGCAAGAAAAAAAAATTTCGTTTGCAATTATAATTTTGAAAGTGACAAGATAAACATAGAAAAGTTTAATTCCAAATCAATACGGATAATTAATTTGTCAAGTTTAAGTCTCAAAAATGACATAGAAATTTTTAAATTATATCCAGAAAAAAGTTTGTTATAATCTCATTACTTGATTTTTTTATTAAGCATAGAATTTTCATAATTAGGAGAGGTAACGTAGCTTTTTAAATAAACAAATAAATCCATTACTATCAAAGAATTTTTTGTTCTATGAAATTATATTCTAAGCAAAAAGCGTGGACATTTTTTAATCGGCAAACTAAACCGTTATTTAAATAAATTAATCACATTACTAATATTTTAAAGTCTGACAAAAAATGCTGGAAAAAAAGTTTCCTGCAATTCCTTTCAATGTCTATTTTTAAAAGAAAATTATTATTTTTAATGTCATGTTATAACGAAAGCTTCAGCTTACTGATTAAATATTCGATTTAAACTTAAAAAAGTAGAGTAATTAAAATTAGCCTTTTTTTAAACGGATTTGTATTTTTGATTCTCAAAAAAAAAAGGAGAAAGTGGATAATCGCCTTCCGGAAGAGACGTACTGAATAGTTAGTTTGGCCAGGAAACCGGTCGAAAGTTTGGATTCCTTACACTAGAATGACAGACGGAGTTGGTTTGTGCAAACCTTCCTTTTTTGAAAAAGTAATTTAAAAAAATAAACTATAAGTAGTGTAATTTTCTGATGCTTCATAATATGATTCAATTGAAGTACTTATTTATTAATTTATGTTGAAGCCTATTAGATGCGTAAATATTGAAAATTATGATTAGAATGACGGCAAGAGTTAGAGTGGCTCTGAGGAATTTCGGAAAAACGTAACAATTATTCTTTTCTGGGAATCGCTGTAGCATGTCTTTCTAAGACTAAATTAAAATTTTAGTATATGTGCTATAAATGTGTCAATTTTAACCACAAAAATTAGATCAGAAAAAAATTCCGTAAGTATACTTTCCTTTCATATGAATTATATCTTCACGTATTATACCTTATGGATCTCACGAATTATACCTTACTTTATATAAATTATATCTTATTTTTATACTTTCACGTTCTAGGACTCAATCTAAAAGATTTAAATAGCTAATTGGTCAAATAGTTCCTGAGAAATCAAATTTTAAAAATACAACTTTTCCGATATTCGATTTCTCAGGAATTATTCGACCGATTTTGTTCAAATTTTATATTATTTTGCCATTTAAAATTGCATACTTTTTAATTCGCTTAAAAAGGCCTCGAGACATGGAGTACGCAAAAATGAAAATTAGCATTAAGAGATCCAAACTATTGGGAACCTTTCCCAACTATTGGGAACGTATTTTCCAGATTGAGGATAATGCCTATATTTTGCGGTTTAGGCAATCCAAATCCATCATGAAAAAGGTATGCTTATTCAGAGAAAGTACGTTTTTGTGTCTGATACTGTAACTTAAAATATTGTCTGCAGTAATTAATTAGCATATAAGAGGTCACCCCCTCGAACCATTAAGATTGAATCCTAGAACATGAAATTCCAATCATTAGATTAAAACTTATTCAGGGTGGTTGATTTATATTTTTGCACACTGTACACACACCCGTAATGCGGCAAATAATTATCGTAAGTTATATTTATTGTATATGGAAAGTAAAAAAAATTAAAACAAATCTATTTAGTGCCATAATTTTAATTTGATTGAATAAGAGTATTCCAGTTTATTTCTTACAAACTATAATCATTATTATTTTTAAGGATCACAAATTTAGTTATGTAAACAACAAAAGTACATGAAAAATTAAAGATTTCATTACATTCGTTAAATCATATCATTCGTTAAATCATATTATTCGTTCAAAGAGTCATATTATTCGTTAAATCAGAAACTATTTATTTAAATAGACAACAAAAAATCCAGTAGAATTAGAATGATTGAGCCTCTTTTATATCGTTAATAAATTATTTTTAACTCCTTATTAGGTACACAAATACTCAAAAGTATATTTATTAGGTACTCAGACGTACTCAAAAATTCTAAGAACGAACAAAATTGGACTCTGACTCATTTGGCTGAAGTATACAGCAAATTTCAGTGTTTCTTATGCTTATGTTTATTCGCATTTTTTTTTCGCCATGTATCTTTAACTCTTTAAGCGAATCACAAACTTTTTAGCGCACAATTGTAAAGCTCTTTTATCAAAGATTTCCCGTAAGGAAATATATTTAGCATATTTTTGGCTCTCCTCTTGAATTTAAAAAATTGTATCTTATAACGTAAAATTCTGTTCACATTTTCAGAAGTTATTGAGTGCCTCCGTTTTTATTTTGAGCAAAGTAAAGAAGATAGAAATTTTTAAAACATTTTCAGTGTTGTCTGACATAAGGGAGAGATCAATATTTTCTCACTAAAGAGTATCTTTCCATTTTTTTATTCTCACTTAGAAAATATTTTCTACTTTTTAAATTAACTATTTTTAATTGAAAATAAAACTTTCGGAGAACGCAAACTTTCTAGCTATCTAATAAATATAGTAAGGTAAAATTTTTAATATAAACTTGGTTTACCATGCCATTTTATCGTTAAAATATAAATACAAAGTAAAACATTATGTTAAAAATACGATATTATGTATGAAATATAATGTAATATATTTCAATAAAAATACGATATTATGTGTGAAATATAATGTAATGTTTTTTAATTAAAATATTATGTCTAAGAACTACTGTGATTGGTGTTTTGAAAATATGAGTGGCCTCAAATCATTAAACATGAGCAAGGATATTTTTTAAAATTAATTTGCCTTATTTATTAGTTAAAACGATATTTTTTGGCTGAAAATATGAGTGGTCTGAAATCGTTAAATATATGCGGGATTTTTTTAAAAAATGAATTTGCTTTTAAATCTAAGTTTAGTAGTTAAAACAAAATCTTTTGGCTGAAAATATGCGTAGTTTCAAATCACTTAATATATGCCGGGATTTTTTTAAAAATGAACTTGCTTTTAAGTGTAAATTTAGTACATAAAAATTTTTTTTTTTGGCTAAAAATATGAGTGATCTTAAATTGTTAAATATATGCAGGAATTTTATTTTAAAAAGGAAATTTGCTTTTAAATCTAAATTTAGTGATTAAAACAATATATTTCGGCTGTGTCATGAATAGTAATTTAAACAGAAGAATAGCGAATACAGAAATTCACAAAATTTGTTAAAATATTGGTGTAATAAAGTTAATTAAGTCAAAGAGAAAATTTATAGGGCAAAATTTGTCGTTTAAAATAGCCCAGCACGTTAGATTTTCAAACATAAACTGATTGGTAGTATAGCCAGAGAAGGTCCAAAATTTGATGGTTTGACACTGGATATTATCGATTCAGGATGGATTAATGCAGATTTTAAGGGGATCAGGGTACTGAACTTTGCATGGAATAGCTACAAGAAGAAGTACAGGAAGGCCAAGGCCCATCCAGGTCTGTCGCATGAATGATGATAAAAATAAAATAGACCAAAAAGTGGTCTGTTCTGTCTTAATCGCATATTTTAGGGCATTATTTTGACACTTATTAGTTTTTGAAAATCCAATAATAGCAACCAGGCTCTTTAAATTCCAATAGTTTTAAAGTATAATCATTCATATAACTGCTTTGAAACCATTACAACTAAAATGGACAGTTCTTGATACATTTATAAGAATAAAAAATATTTAAATAGCCACCCTAAGTAAATGCAATTGTTGATTTTAAACACCTATATCCATACTTGATGTGTTAGGTACGAATGCAATAGAAAACGACTTTATTTTGCCATTGGATGGAAAATAATATAAATATTAACTTTAAAAGTAATTTGGTATTTTTTTTTAATTATATCTTTTCATATTTGCAAAGAATTTATAAATAATCAGTATTATTAGCCATTCGTGAGGTATGGAACTGAATTTTTAGTTTTGAGTGTCATTTGTAATATATTAGTTAAAGAAATAACTAGAAATAATTAAAAAACTGATAAAGATCAGGTTTTACTAGATTTGTTGTAAATTCTCTAAACTGTTTTAAACTACCTCATATTTTAAAATACTATAAAATTCAGATCAATTTTAAACATATATATAATTTCATCAATCATTTATTGTACTTAACATTCCTGTTCAAAACAGTCTTTTATCTGTATTTCATCTATAATAGTATTATTATTCAGAATACAATATATTCTTGAAGTGCATTTCGAATACTTTTTCTTTTTTTTAAACCTGCATTGAATGCAGAAATATTGTACGGAAATGGAAAAATAAGAAAGCTCATCTGAAATACATTTCGGGAATGTCAGAAGTTTTTTTTTAAAACAAATATATTATAAAGTCTTTTTCATCTCTTTAAAGTTATTATTTATTAAGTTGGCTTCATATTTAATGCGCATACTTTGATAAAAAAAATAAGTGAATACCATAGAACTAGCAAATTCGTTAAGAACTTTGCACATATATAAATTTAATGGAAGTAAAAACAAAATATCGTTTTTGAATTCGAAGTAGTACATTTTAACTCTTATTTCACTACTATAAATGTAAGAGTTTTGTTAAAATAATAGAATTATATGTGTGGCAGAGCATAAATTTGAATAGACAAATAAGATTCCAATGTATTGTAATAATCTCATAAATAGCGCTGGAGTTTTTCACATTGTCTGTTGATTCCACTACAAATAGTCATAGTGTTTCAGTATTGAAATTTTAACTTAAGTCAAACTTTTAAACCTTGGAATTGCTCACGATTGTGTTATCAATATCCTTAATTTATTTTTGTAAATTAACAATTAAGTATCATTGAAAAGTTTAGGAAATACCAGTGAAAAGTTTGGGAAATACCAATTGTTAATAACAGTGTTGTGAAAAAGTTAAGGCAGAGGAATACTTACATATACTTCTTCCCATTGACTGACGTACCTCACCAGCCTTGATAACCTGAGCAACCTAAGGAGGGAGAGCATTTTCGCAAAACGTAATATCCTCAGCGCCCTTCCCGCGTGCAGTAGCTGATAGTTGTCACCATAACCCTGATTGAAGATCAGGAAGATATAATCGAAGGGGATCGAACTCAGCAGGTCTAGGAAGAACCAAGTGCGAATGTAGGTGCGAGCGATCTCTTTTGGTTCGAGAATCACTTGCTCTGAATTGTCTTGTTGCATTATACCTGGAAAATAAATAAAGGACTTTATGGGTATGATATTCCTTTATGGTTATTTATTACCTTGAAGCAAAGGAAGCATATCTAATTATTGAGAACTGAGTCGCAAATCAGTTTATGAAAAACTTAAAGCAATATACAGGGTGTCTTAAAACGATCGCATAAACTCTGCACAGCTAGATTCCTCGTTGGGAGTACATAAAAACTGCCCAAAGAAGCGTTCCTGTACGATCCATAGTTTACGTGAAAAATACGAAAAACAAAGTATGACGCCACTGCCGGTGCAAGAATTAACACTTTATTGAACATATCAACAACAGTATACTATGCACAATTTAAAGCAGATGTAAGATTTTAACATTTTAAACATTATCATCTAGAACAGTGTTTCTTAACCTTTTTGATACAATGAACCCCTTTTAAAAATTTTTAAGAAGTCACGGACCACCCCTCCGAGAAAAAAAATTGCAAAAAACATCNAAGCAGATGTAAGATTTTAACATTTTAAGCATTATCGTCTAGAAAGATATGCGAATACTGTTGTTGATATGTCCAATAAAGTGGTTTTTTTTCTTGCACCGGCAGTGACGTCATACTTTGTTTTTCGTATTTTCCTAGTAAACTATGGATCGTACAGGAACGCTTCTTTGGGCAGTTTTTATGTACTCCCAATGAGGAATCTAGCTGTGCAGAGTTTTTGCGGTCGTTTTGGGACACCCTGTATTTTACAATAGTGCGTGTTTCTGAAATGAAGTGCTCAACATTTTTTTAGTAATATACGTGTATTTTATTTTAACTCTTCTTTTAATAACGAGAATCAAAAAGATTTAAAATAAAAAGTTTTAAACCCTTTATTAACTATTTCTGAAATGTCTCGGGAACATCGCAGAAATGTTTCAATTGATATGACGTTTAAATATTGTGCTGCCATCTGTTTTATAAGTAAAATTAATATACTGGCGAGTGATTTGTTTTGGAAGTCAAGATTACTCTTTGTTCCGCTGAACGAAGAATAATAATAATTATGAACTTAACACCACCCTTATAACTGTATTTAACTTTCGTATTCGTTATTAACATTACGGTTTAAGACATTTTCGTAAGTAAGCAGATAAGTTTTATAAATTCTTATCATGATTAATATTTACATGATCTTGTCTATAATCAAATGGAAAATTTCATGTCTTAATGAGGAGCATAAAATAATTCAGGGTATTAACCACACAAAAGACATTTTGTGTCGTGCTTGCACACTTCATATTTTAAAAATTATCATTTGATTTGTCATAATATTTTTAAAACGAATTGGTGTGGAGTTAAAATTTCATACAGTTGTGTTAATAATTAAAATTGACCAAAGAATTTATTTTGGAAAAGGTAAATAAAAGTACCAATCTGAGATTTTTGAATGATAGCCATTTTAAGAAATGTTTATCAACATTTAGCGTCAAAAACCAAGGAATTTATTATCCGGTTCCGAGGGTAATAAAAATGTCACTTCATATCGGTATCAGAGACATTTCGCCAACTAATAAAACCATCGCTTTTATTATCTTCTTCATTTATTATATGTTTATCTTTAAACTGTTTCTTTAGCAATGTATAAGACTAAAAATTTACCTTTCGTTTTCCTATCTTTGTTTTTTTTATGGCCCTTTAAGGAGAAAACTCAATAAAAATATTAATCAAATACAAAAACTGTTTCCTCAATTATATATAAAGTTTATTTTGTAGTTAAATAAATTCAAAGAGTTTATAAAGTACTAATTAAGAAAAAAATAAGTGAAAATATTTTTATCAAATTTTGAATGGAATTACTAGGAAAGTCTTAAAATAAGTAATCATAAAATACGAAAAACGTATTCCAGAATATTTGAAAAGGTTAATTTATAACGGGTTAAATTAAAATTACAAAATAAACTTAATTAAAAGTTGCTTAATTACAACTCAAGAAAAAATAAGAGAATAATTATAATATCCTAATCTAACAAGCAGACTCAAAGTATCACAATGCATCATAAGTTACAAAAAAATAACCAATATATATTTCTTTCTACAATTATACATTGTGCTCTTTAATTAACCTATCTTACGCACTTGACGTAATTAAATTAATTTCCTCCCTTATCAATTAAACTTCATTCTATCTTTTAAGACAATCATGCAGCACATTTTCTTTTAATTATAGCCAAATAAGCCAAAATAAAATAAAAACTGCGAGGATGTTGATCCAAAGAAGTGGAAATATATTTATCCAGATTTGTTGAAAATACAAATACACAGATTTAGTTCAGCTGCTGATCGCCATGCGAAAAATAAGTTCAATCTAAAAAAAATATATCGGTGCAAGTATTCAAGTATTTACAATAAGTTTGAATGCTGCTTAATGAAAGCCAAACCCATTATTTTGGAAGAATGCAAATGAGCTAATTAAAAAGCTCGCCAAGAATTACTCTCCCAGAGCTAAGTCGAGTGCAAGAACAGGTTGATACATGTCGTCATAGCCCTGATCCTAATTATGGCAATATCATTCACGCTTAGTGGTCGTTAAGGTTCAAATGGCGATATCGCTATCGATTCTAAGTTGAAGATGGCTTAACTTCGCAGTTTTAAAGCAAATGACAGTAAATTAATATATGTATAGTAAATTTATGAAGCAAATGGCAGTGGATTTATCATTTTATACAACAGGGGAAAAGACATTTGCGGCGAAAGACAAGCTTCATAGATATTGTTATGAGATGGTCACAATAAATTTTGTTTCGTTAGTAAAACTTTTATATTCCACAATATATAAACTTATGCTTAGAATTAAAATGATCTTGTATATAACAAATTATCTGTTTAAATTTTTTCCAACAGGTTTTTTCTTGATAATTTAATCCAAGCAAAAAAAAAGTTTCATAAAGTGGCTTTTAAATGAAAAGAACCTATCGAAATCAGTCGGGGATTCATTAAGTTTGAGGACAAAATGGCTACTAAGCTATTAGAGTCTATTGACCACTGGTTACAAACAGAAAATTTAAATTTTCAGATTCACTCCTAAACTTTAAGGGCATTATATGAATATTAAAATGTTCAAAAGGCATTTTTGTTTATAATCAGCTCTGTTATTTTATGCAAAAATGCATGTTTTTTCCTGCAAGATTGTTACACTTATGTTTGGGAAATACATTCTTACCCGTTCTGAAATTAACAACAATATCCAACAAGAATAGAGTATCTGAAAGACAGTTGAAAGCAATCCATCTAGCTGACAAGTCGTCGTTGAAGAAGGAAATAGCCACCGGAAGAACTATCAAATTAGTTACCAATACTAATAACATAAGCAAATCCCAATAAAACCTGAAAAGGAATAATTACCATTAGTTTTCAAGACTGTTTAAATTACATACAGTATCAAATGACAGAATTATTACCCTATCAATAGAATTAACCTGTAAAAAAATCACTCGACTCATAAAATGGGTGAAATTCAGCTGAAAAGTTTTAATTTTTATTTTGAAAATACTTCCGGATATTGTAGGACATTTTAGTTTAGTTTGTGGAAAAATATTATAAGTTACATTTTGGTGGCTAAATGAAGAACTGGCTTTGAACCACACATAAATGAAGCTAAAGAACAGGAATAGAGAACAAATACCACATAAACAGGCATATGATATTTGAAGCCTTATAACATAGCACCTCCTGCAACATTTGGGTTTCAAACCCAACTTCCACCACACTTCTTTCGTGTCTCCTTTCTTTTGATTGATTGATTATCCTGTTGAAACTTGTCCCCTTGTTCTATTGCTCAACCTTTCTTTTTTTTTCCTTGCTGTAATTTGTTCGTGGTTTTTTTCTTTCTTTCTATCTCTGCGTTTTCCTCTTTCATTCTGTTTGCATTGAAGAAGGTTCTTAATTACGAAACTGAAACTATTGTAAGTCATGTGACATTATTGTGTAGTAACTATAGTATGTCATGTGACATAATGTGACGTGTTTCTCTTTGCATTTCAGTGTATAGACATATCGAAATAGTTTAGAATACACGTATAAAAACATTTAATTTTTCTTACTAAAATACTTAAAACAAATTTAAGTTCTGTATTTATAATTGACCATTAAATGTTTTAAAGTTGCAATCTTGAAAATTAAAAATTTTATGAAAATTAAGAAAGAGACTTAAAATATTACATCAAACAGTTTTTTAGACTTTAAAAATTTCTACAATTGTTAGGTATCTCTAAACTTTTGAATTATTATACTAAATCATAAGTACAATATTTTGTAAAAATTAAACCAAGATGTTACTATTGTTTCTTGCTGCAAAGTTTCTAACCTAATTCCTAGCACTTATTTCATAAAATTCAAAACATTTCAAAATTCAACAGCTTCGGAACAAAATCGAGTAGATTTCTGAGTTTTTAGGTAATAAAGGTAGATACTATAAAAAAATAATTTCCCTTTGACACATTTTTAAAAATCCTATATTTTAAAATAAAGTTGTGAAATTCTGTACAACTTATAGTTGTAACATTAACGCTTAACTTAAACGCATAACTCAATTATTCAAATTGTGTGTAAATATAGCTCGTTATCCCGCACAATGTATTCTGCAATTTTTTTATAATTTCAAACATTTTCCTTATTTTTAAATTAAGAGAAATATTAATGAAATATTTTAGCAAAACTTAAAGAGTAAAATAAATGTAAATTCAAAAACTTAAATCAATACTCGCTTTTGAGAGGCCCTTTTTGTAAGAAAAATAAGAAATTTGCATATAGAATGAAGCAAAGAAAAATCTATTAAGTTAAGAGAATAGACTAATTACGTTAGTAAAACGTTAGATTATCCGAATTAACCAATTTGAAGTAATGAAGTTCTTAACTCTTGTTTTAACAAAATGTTAAATGCTGTCAATTATTTTGGATTTAATATAATTAGTTAAATTCTTTTCAGAGTAAAAGAAACAGAATTTGAATTAATTGTTTCATCATGCCGAAATTGAATAAAACTTTTTTTTGTCGTAAAGAAAAGAACTAGTTGCATAAAAAAGTCTTTACAGGAATGAGACAACTTTTTTAAAGTTATAATTGCTAATATGATTTTTACGCAAAAGTCTTATTTTGAGTGATATAAGAAATTCGGGTATTCATTTTTTTATTTTATTTCTAATAATATAAATTATGTGAAACTTTTTCCTACGTGAAGTGCACTTGAATACTAATTGCTGTAATTGATAAATCGAACAATTTAATCCCAGAATGTTAATTTTTTTCTAAATTTGTTATTTGTAAAATAAAAAATAAAGAAAAACATAAATTTCGAAAATGTTTCTTAAAAGATATTAGAGATGTATAGAATCCTACAACAGTTCTCAGTGAATGGGGTAAAAAAGATCAGAAAATCCCAACATTAATTGTTAATTATTGCAATTGCATTATTGCAATTATTTAATTGTTTCCTTGAGACAATGCAAGCTCGATGCAATGTTAAATTTAACTATGCTAGTTTATGCGCAATAAGTATCGCATTAAGCTTGCATCGCTTCCCTTTTACATAGAGATAGAATTGAATCCTAGAAAACCTTTTGAAATTGAGACAAGGTTGACAACTCCATTCTTCTGTTTCATGTAAGAGAGAATAATTAAAAAACAAGATTGATATAAGATTTTATTATTATCATTGTATCAAGATTTATTTTTTTGCAAAGGTTAATATGTAATTTTTTTAACATTTTAAAAATCATAGTTGACTTGATCAGAACTATCATCATTAAAAAAAAATCTTGTGTTTGAGAACCTTAAGATACACAGGGAAGAAAAGTTCAAAAACAAGGTTTGCAATAAAAGCTGAGAAATTGTATTTTAAGGTTTATGCGTGCCCTATTCAATTTTAAAAAAATATTGCCAAAGTTACATTTCTATTTTGTAAGAATACTGATTAACCAGTCAACCTCTTAGTGTTATTCAAGAAAAACCGCCTGCACAATGTTTGCCGTAAAATTATTTACTATCTTAGTTGAGTCATTAAGGCTCTTAGTTAACAAATAATTTCAAAAAAAAATTTATAAATCTCATTCATTATCAGTACGCATAAAATAAAANGTTATTCAAGAAAAACCGCCTGTACAATGTTTGCCGTAAAATTACTTACTATCTTAGTTGAGTCATTAAGGCTCTTAGTTAACAAATAATTTCAAAAAAAAAAAAAATTATAAATCTCATTCATTATCAGTACGCATAAAATAAAAATATAACAACACATCGTAAAAATATTTGTCATTTTAATATTTTTTCCTAGATTACTATTGATTTAAAAATATAATATTAAACGTTTTTGTATGTTACAAATTTTATACACTCGATAAACAATGTTTCGCACATTGTTAAAATAAAGTTATTCCTTATTCTGCAATATATTAACATATATCATAGATAATATACCTTTAAATATTCGAAACTGATGGCGGTTATGGGATTTTAGATTTTGAAAGAGAAATGATTTAGTTCACAAACATGATTAACAGACATTTGTTAAATGACTATGTACTACATTTTCAAGTCGATAAATCTATTTGTGTATTACAAATTCTCATTCTAAATCTGACGAACAACATCAATTACTTAAACAAGCAGTTAATTCATTGCTAGTATAGAATCAATGAAAACAATCGTGCATATTGTTGAAGTAAATCCAACCATGTAGTGGGATACATTAATTTAAAGAATATTGATTGTTATGGGCAACAGCTTAGAGTATCTTTAATCGTATAGAGTTTGCGTATAAACAATATAGCAGTTTATCAACAATTTTATGGATAAATTTGAACTGATTTATTTAATTTATTGTGGAAGGGTTGTTTTATTAATCTTTGAAAACAGCTCGAAAGTTTATTAAAGTGTGCAGTATAGCCTAAATTCACATTTACACACATTATTATAGAAATTTCTTATTATTAAAAAACGCAGTTGTTTGTATAAACAGTATAATAATTTAAAAAAAATTAAAGTTATCTTACGGAAAGCAAAACTGCATGGCAAAAACTGAAATTTGAATAGACAGTTTAAATCCGTTTTTTATTTGGGTGAAAAACGAAAACAAACTGCTTAATGAAAAACAGTTTCAAACCGTTAAATATGCAGAAAAAGTATTTCAAGCTGTTATTTACTAGATAGTTTTAAACCGTTAAATATGCGGAAAAAGAATGTAAATAAAAACGGTAATTTTTCGCAGCACATGGGTTGCAATTCAAAACAGTAAAAATCTGTATTTATCTGCACAGTTTTTATTTTGTAAAGACAGATTTTATTTTTTAAACAGCTTTTATTCTGTAAAAAACACATTCTTTGTTAAATTTTTCACAGTTATTTTCTTATAGTTCAAAAGTTAAGAAAAAAATAAACTTAATTTTTATTGATTGAGATGACGCATTTTAGTTTTTCACAAAATTTCCGACAGTTTTCAACATTTCACAAACATATTATTAATTCTGAATTGCGTTTAATTAGAAGTAATAGAATTCATGTTTCTGAATAGTTAAAAAATAAAAATAAATTATACGTTTTCTATAATCAGAAGTATAAAAGCTTTAAAGCTGAATAAAGGCTCCCATCATCATCTTTTTTGACGATTTTTGAGTTAAAATTTCTAATTAGTTAAAATTTCTAATTCAACTAATTAGTATAAATACTTTAAAAGATTAAAACTCTACAGGAATAAAAATGTGAACTAAAATAAAAACTGGTTCGTGATTTAAAAATGAATTCAGCGACATCTCAGTTAAACACAAAAGGCTTTGAAGATTACATCTGTAAGCATGAAAAATATAAATGTTTCAAAGCATCAATCTCGATAATTGCTCCGTCGGGTATTTCTCCTTTGAAACTTTAAGCCTCGAATATTGTTCTCGGTGTAACCATTTTTCACGTCCAAACATGTTTGTTCTTTTCTCCTGAAATCAGTTTTAGCTTCTTTCATCAGGTGCCAAACTAAGAGATTTTTTGTTGTTTTAAAGAAACAGGGACGCATGCCAAATGTGAAAGTCAAAATGTTTTATTTCAAACTTATTTGCTTTAACTGATACGAATTGCTATTTACTGATTTAAATGTAAGAAAAAAATATTGTTGTAAATTCATGAGATTTAAAACTGCAACAAGTGTTTTATATTTTATGAAATGCTTTTGATTTTTTTTTTAGATGTTAACTTTTAATGTCGAGAGAAATTTCTGAATTTCAGTTTCAATATATTGCTTAGCTAATATATACTGCCATTTTACATTCCTACAATTTACGTACATAATTAATAATTCATAAGTTCCTTAATTTGCATTCATATAATAAAGTAAAAGAGGATACAAAGAAATTTTTATTTTCTCTTATAATTGGCGTTAAATAGCCAACTCAATTCCACACTTACGACTGTTAATGTTTAACTTCCTAGACTTGAACAATTGAACCCAATCCAGAAGACAAGAGAATTCATGGATCAGGCATTGGGACACATTTACTTTCGTCTTGAATATGAACTAAAGAGATAATTATCCGAAAATTAAGGTCTTCTTTTTAGAAATACAAAATTCAATTATTTTCCGTAACATTTACAAAAATTTAACCTCTTAATGTTCACATAATTTTGCAGAAAATGGTGCCTATTTTTTTATTCAAGAATATAACAAAAATCTAAGTCTACACGAAAAATATGTATTAATTTTTAATTTTTGAATTAAAATTAAATGAGTGCTGACATCTAGTTTGAAATAAAATATCTCTAAACACGTCACAAATAGTCTTGTACTATAATCAGGTGTATAGAATGAGAAATAAACGTGATTCTGAGCATAAAAAATAGATTACTTTAATCTTTGTGGAGCGTTACTTTTGAACACGCCATCCCGGAAATATTATGGGCGTGAGAAATAGAGGAGGAAACTACACACCGTCATTTTAAAGAGATTGATAAAAAAGGGTGTCAAGGTGGCTCAGAGGTTAGAGCGTTCGCCACTCAATTAGGTGTCGAGGTTCAAATCCCTGTGGTGACTGGTTGATACGAATTCTGTTGCCTACTCGCACCGACCACAGTGCCGACGAATAATGTTCTCAGTTGAGGACGGATCATGGTTTAGAATTCCTTGGCGTCGGACCAATCGTGGGTGGTTTTCCTTTCCACGAAACGCAAATACGGGTTAGTTCCATCAAAAAGTCTCCACGAAGGCTAGTTTGATCCAGGAATTTCCTTTGTCCTGTGGTTTGGGTTCAAAATTATAAGGCTACGAAGTTGATCATTGGTAGTCGTAAACTCAAAACTGGGTAGGCTGTTTAAGGCCGGATATAAAAAAAAATATAGTAGATGAATTTTTGCAGAAGATGGGACAGTGTCTTCCCCGTAATATAACTCCTCGTCATGTCCTTGAGAAATAGTTGATTTTATTATTTTTATTTTTTTATTTTACCTTGCAAAGTGGCTGAATCATCTTCCAGACAAATGTTGCATAAATATTTCTGAAATGCTCGTCTGAGTGTCATCGTCTTATCGTTTTTTCACAGCATTTGCCAGTTTTAATTTTCCAAAGGATATGAAATTGATGTAATAACTATACTATATGATTATACTTGACGAAGTAGGGAGAAATCCGGGTCTATGATTTCTTTAGGACACGTTCGGGAGCTGGTACGGCATAGACATACAAATAATTTCAGTGTCAGCAAAAATGCATTTGTCGGTTAGGAAGCAAATTAGACAAACATAGTATTTTTTAAATAATTTAAGTACTATAGAAAATAAATTTATTTTCTGCATGTCTAAGAAAAGAGACTTTACTTTCTTTATTTTTATGCTTCTCTTTAGTTTTTTCTTTTGTCTTGTTGTCTTGTTTTTTTTCTCTTGTTCTTGCTGTTCAGAAGCAAGCCAAATGAAAAATATATAAGAAGAGTTAGATGTACTTTCTAACAATCAAATTTATTTTATGTCATTAAATATTCAAAGACAATGAATATAAAGAAATTCAAATTTAAATTACTTTAATTAGTGAATATTTTTCTCTACTCGAAATTAATTATAACTATTTATATAATATTTTCATAAAATAAATAAATTTAGATTTTTTTTAACAATTTGCAAAAAAGCATTGTTTTACATGCAAAACTAATTTTTTTAAAAAAAAAATTAAGCAATTTTTTTTTAATATTTAAAGGAATAGATGATTGAAAGGAGGTGTATTTATTATTGCATTCTCTAAAATATCAGCCAGTTATTTCAAACTTTATCTGATCATTTACATTGACTTAGTAAGTAGATAAGCTAGGAATTTAGATTGATTTATATATTTTGGAATAGCAAATATTTATTTTGTCATGATACGATTCAGTACACAAAGACTTTAATAAAGTTCACATTCATGATCAAAGATTTCGTGACAATTGAGACCCTATCCCTTAAGTCCCACGATATTTTCAAGCAACGGTGTGTGAATAATTGGATTACTTTTGAGCGCTTCATTTGCATTTCGATGTTATTATGCAATCACATGCTCCCTACGGTTAAGAAACTTTGTTGGGGAATTAATTTATGAATAAAACTACTGCATTATAGTGCCAAATGTTTTTATTCATTAGTTTTCTAAATGAATTTCATTTAGCAAAAAAAATAAATAAAAGTTATTTCATTTTTTTAAGTACCATAAGTTAGAGGAAAGAAACATTTCCTTAAATTTCATAACCTACTTCTTCAAAAAATGAATAAATAAAAAAAAGTAAAAAATTAATTATTTAATAAATAAAATATGACAGAGAACGGTATGAAATAAATAAATAGTGCTTAAAACTATGCACATTATTTACGATTTGAGGATCTGATCCTCAATTTGATGGATTATTTTATCGATTTGAGGAAAGAAAAATTTCCTTAAATTTTTCAACTTACTTCTGAAGGAAAATGAATAAATAAAAAAAAGTAAGAAATTAATTATTTAATAAATTAAATATAACAGAGAAACGGTATGAAATAAATAAATAGTGTTTAAAATTAAGCACATTATTAACGATTTAATCGATTTGAGGATTTGATCCTCAATTTGATGGATTATTTTATCGATTTGAGGAAAGAAAAATTTCCTTAAATTTTTCAACCTACTTCTTCAAAAAATGAATAAATAAAAAAAAGTAAAAAATTAATTATTTAATAAACAAAATATGACAGAGGAACGGTATGAAATAAATACATAGTGTTTTAAACACTATTCACATTATTAACGATTTAATCGATTTGAGGATTTGATCCTCAATTTGATCGATTATTTTATCGATTTGAGGAAAGAAAAATTTCCTTAAATTTTTCAACCTACTTCTTCAAAAATTAAATAAACAAAAAAAATTAAAAAATTAATTATTTAATAAATAAAATATGACAGAGAACGGTATGAAATAAATAAATAGTGTTTAAAACTATACACATTATAACGATTTGATCGATTTGAGGATTTGATCCTCAATTTGATCGATTATTTTATCGATTTGAGGAAAGAAAAATTTCCTTAAATTTTTTAACCTACTTCTTCGAAAAATGAATAATTAAAAAGAAGTAAAAAATTAATTATTTAATAAATTAAATATGACAGAGGAACGGTATGAAATAAATAAATAATGTTTAAAATTAAGCACATTATTAACCAATGACTAAAATCGTTATTCTGGGTACTTAATGTTGGACATAATTCAACTAAACGCGCAAACCTTAAGTATTACCATGGCTGCGACAACCCGTTTACTTCACTTACTAGTAATTTTCCTAATTACTTTGTTTATCGAAAAATTTGAAAAAATTTTAAAATTAAAAATAGTATAGAATACAATATTTTTGCTAAATATTTTTCTAACATATATCTATAATCATCGCTTAAATTTGTTACGATAGAATGGAGGCTGCATTTTTTTTAGATTAGTGAGGAGTAAATTTATATGGGAGAATGACTTACGTTACAATCACTATCCATTTCATAACCATTAACCAACCATTGTAAAAAGACATCTAAATATTTACATAATTCTCCAGTGCTGAGAAATTACTAAGACTAAATAGTTTATGAAAAATTTTTACACTACAATAATGAAAAAAATGGTGCTCGAGAACATATATTGAACGTCACATTAACTCCGTGCGAAAATATAACAATAAACAGAATGTGTAGCTGAAATTGACTGACAATATAGAAATCACTCGGAAATTGAAATCTGTGTACTTAGATTAACGTCTATTATTTTTGAGCTAACAATTTTTTGATGCTTTTAAAAGAGCTTACTCACGATCTGCATACGGTATTTTCAATTTTTATTCCAGAATAAGGCAAGATACACATATTTCTACATCTAAATTACTAAGATGCACTTTCACCCTTGTGGCGCCCTCTTGTCAAACGAAAGGTGCTCCTTCCACAAGGCTGAGGACTCGCGATCATGGCTTGTTCAAGTGTCCTTACAAACAACAACACATAGAATTTTTTTTGTAAGCAAGTATTCATTTACTTGGAATATTTTACAAACACACTGTTAGAAAGTTAAACCATCATCAACGCTCAAATTTGCAGCAATTTTTAATAAAAATCTAAGTTAAACCATGTTATATCGTATTTCCAAAAGCTGACTACATTAATAATACTTGAAAAGAAACCTGTTTCAATTTATAATTTATAAAGTTGCTGCAAATTTGTATAGTATTATGGTTCAAATTACCTTTATTAAGGTTCAACGTTGGGCTATTTATTTGATAGCGCAATTTAAAATGTTAAAATTAGTATTTACTCAACAAAAAATATAATTATAACATCTGAGTTTGAAGCTGATTTCAAACATTAGAACAAAAACATTAATTAAAATATGCAGTAAAAAACCAAAATAAAATTTTAACTTGAGCCTTTTCCAAAATCCAATAAGAAAGCAAATTTCGGGATTCTTTGGACAATTTGCATTTTTACTGGTAAATATATATGCAAAAAAGTTTTCTATGATGATGGATAAAAATATCTATGTGATTGATTGGAGTATTCTATTTAAAAACTTTCCTCGAATCCTCTTGTCAAACTTATTCCGTAAAATACCAAAATTCTAAAGTATTTCTAGATTCTATTTTGGTTTCTATGTAGGTCAAGCAGTAGTACGTTGAAAGAAACGCCCATGTAAGCGTAATAAAATCTAAAATTACATTTAGGCTTAATTTCCTTCTCCTTATCTGACTTTAAGAACATAAAGTTGAAAAATATTCTTTTAAAATGAAACGAGCATGAAATATCCATGAAATTTCATCTTAATTTTATGGCGTTCACAGGAACATATTCTGATCGTTAAACACGGGACTGCTTTAAATTAAAGTGTTCAGGTTATTAAAAGTTGATTAAACTGCCATAAAGTTTAAAACTAATTGTTTTATTATTATTGAGCTAAAAGTGATACATTATATTTATTAACTAACTTTAAATAAAGAAGAAAAATAAACATTTCAATTATCTTTGGGTTTCAGTTTATAAGATAATTAAGAATTTTTTTTCATTCGAACTAATGCGATTATTCCAAATTCTCAAAATTTTCTTTTCAATGAGCACATATTTTCTTAATTAGATTAATTTTTTAGTGCCAAGTGAAAGAGAAACAATTAAATTTAATCCAAGAATTGAAAGAAAAAGAAAGCATAATTCTTTTAAATGGATACTAAGCTATTTAACTTAATTTCGGGTGATTGCCTTTTTTAAATTGAAAGTACGTCCTGAAACATGTATTCTCTTTTTATTTGGATAAAGTAATAGGAAGAAATATATTTTGAATAAATGTGATTATCTCAAATATATTTTCTGAATACATTTAAGGAAATTAAAAGTAATATTTTGTTTAAGTAATACGATTCGATAGTACACAATTCGATTTTCTGAAATGGTACTATTATTGAATTTTTTCCTTTTTTACTGCGGAAATTCTATATTTATAAATAAATATTTGTTTCCATTTTATGAGGATTTCAATTACAATAAAACTTTTTAAAACAAGCAACTGGTGTTTAAACGAAATGGGAAATTTATTATAAAGTGAAGAATATTCTAAATTAAATTGTATATAACTTTTAAAAAAATATAACATTGCTATAATTATAATGTAAGAGAAAATTCCAATGGAAATGATTTCTTGTTGAGTTTTTATTTCAACTTACACTGAGAAAATAAATGGCCAAAACTACCAAAATATGGCTCATAAAATTAACCGTATGTCTTGCTCTACGCAACACCAAACAACACGGTAATTTTTAGCGAATTGCTTTCAGTGTTTGCTTTAACAATGTTGAAATGGGGAGAGTACAAAAAAATGTTGGAAACTATTAATAAAAAAAGTTTAGAAGTAAAATTTTGCTAAGGAATTTTATAAAATTAAAACTGGTAAATATATTACTATAGTTGGCCAATTCAAACATAGCATTTTAACCTTCTGAAATGAAATAAACCAAAAATAATAATATAAATACAGTTAATTATATCTTACCTAACTGAGAAAAAAGGATGACCAAAGCTGCCGAAATATAGTAAAATTTACCATGTTTGTATTTCTATGGGAACGTAAAAAATCTCGGTAATTTTTATAGAAGCGCTTAGATATTGGTTTTGGTAAAATTAACAATAAAGTATGGTTTTATAATATGTGATAAAATTTACTACATGTGGTAAAATTTGGTATTTTTATCATGATAGCTTAGCGCATGTCATAAAAACCATTTATTCGGTTGAATTTACTTTTCAGCTCTGTATTTTTTACAAAATGTGTGGTAAAACATCTATTACTTTAAAAACTAGAATTTCTGTTAGACCGTTGCCCTATAAACAGAAAACTTACCAAATGAATGGTTTAATTGCCAGATATTTTGGTTTTAAGAAGCAAAATTATAGTTTTTTTCATCAGAAATATCATTATCATACAGTAAAATAATTTTGCTAGAATTTTTTTTTCTCCGTGCAGGAATAGTTGTTTATTTACTCACTCTTTATTTATTGTATCACTTTTGATGAATATTTTATAGTTAATTAATCTATAGTTATTATGATCAACATGTAATCAGCAATTAGATTCGTCTGTTATAAATATAGATTCGATTTACGATAAGGAAATATTTGAGCTACGAATTGCTTATGCTATTAAATTAGCTAAAGTTTCAAATTTTTACAAGAAAAACATTTCAGTGTTAATATTGTAGCAATGAAATCATTGGAAACCTGTTTGGCAATTATTTTAGAATTAATAATTAAAATCATAATAATCATAATAGTTAAAAACTTTCGTATATTACCAAAATTATAAAGCCCAATAGTAATGTTCAATCAAAATTATGATTGCATGAAATTTTCAAAAGTAGAGTGTAATTTAATATACTTTATTTTCAGATTTGATTTGGAACAATGCTTCATTACCTTTAAGATTAAATTATACAAAAAAACGGAAGAAAATGCAAGAAAAGAAAAGAATCAGAGAATTTTAATCAATTCACCTGGAAAGTTGGATTGAATTTCAGAAAAGAGTGGCTTTTGATAAGACGTTGGAAAATAACAATGAAATAGAATGGAATAACAAAAAGCTCAGTTCGTTAAAATTGTTCTCGAACTTTGGATTCGGAAACAATACAAATGAAAACTAATTAATTGATATTTTTTCAAATCTTATTATAACGAAATGACAAATGAGAAAAAAGAAACATATGAGTTTCTACGAAGTTTATTAAACTAAATCTACGAATAAAAAATATGGGAATCATGTTTTAGAACTTAAAAAAAAATCTTGAATGTTAGCAATAGTTATTTACTTCCTATTGGGGCGTTAAGGGATCCGAATGGTTTTGATTTCATTGACAAAGCATCAAAGTACAACTATTCTTTTAAACTTTTCATAACTTATATATAATTTAACTTAGGATTCTGAATTTTTCACCGGTGTTTAACGTAGCAAACATTATTTAAATACAAAAAAATTTATGAAATACTGCAAAGTACTATTGAAATTTGCTTTTCTCTAGGGAAAATTTTGAAGAAAAATAAAAGAGATACTGCGATAATAGCATTATTAAAGTCATAAAAAAGGTTAAAAACATGAAACAACTTTTAATAGGCAGTCAAATATGCTTTATCAAAAAACTATACTAGCTCATAGAAATAGAAAAATAAAAAAAAATTAAATTAAAAAATAAAAATTTTGTTAACCCACCAAAAATATAAATTAAGTAACAATGGTCAAGTGCTATTATGAATTTAAGCAACACACTATACTCAGACTAATTACCAAGTTTTAACTTACTAGGTTTATCAGAAGTCGAGTTATCCTTTGCGCCTGATAAAATAAAGAGCATTGGGAAAACAGATTTAAAGAGATTCCACTGAAATAACTTTAAACAAAAAAATTGAGTTTTCAAACGATTCGAATTACAAAAATAAGTGTATTTCATTCTGCTTTGAGTGCGTTTCACTACCTCATACTTGGTATTAAATTGCTCAGGACAACTATGGATCTACAAATTATTTTTTTCTTAAATTCGGATATTTAGTTACAAAAAATCATCTGAACCTCTTAATGATAATGTGTCGAGTTCAGATAATAAGTTGATTAACCAAATTAATAAGTCCTTCAGCTACTTTTAAAAGTAATTAAATAAATAATTTTTTTTTCATTGTTAACGAGCTAACAATCCATTATTAGGATGAGAAGAAAGAATTTGAAAATTGTTGATTTTTCGCAAATTACTGGTTTTGAAATTACTGTCAAGTACAAGTTTTAACATTTTAGAATCTTGAACATTTAGAAAGAACTGTGAAAAATGATTATGAATTTCGATACCAATAAGAATCATTAGTTATTTATTTGTAATTAGTTTATATATGAAATAGTTGGAGAATTGTAGAGAAAAATTGAAACTTTAATGAGATGTAATGAATATGATTTTTTATATGAATCTTATAACCTGCGTTGAACAGCTGATCCAGTTCTGAGTTTATAACTACCAGTGTTCAACTTCATATTCTTGTGATTTTGAACCCAACCCAGAAGACAAGAGAACTCCTAGATCAAGAATTGAGGCAACCTTTATTTTATGAAGGACTTTTTGATGGAACTATCACGAATTTGCGTTACATGGAGAGGAAAATCACGAAAAATTTCCATGGTTAGCCCGATGGCAAAGTGATTCTAACTCGATTATCTGTCTACAACTGGAATATATTGCACGTCAGCACTGTGGTCTTTGCGAGACGGAAGCAGAATTTGGATACCAGTTGTTGGGATTCTAACCTGTGTCATCTCATTAAATAGTGTATGATCTATTCCCTGAGCCACCGCGACTCAATGTATATGAATGTAGTAATGATATGAAATAAGTAAAATATACATGTTAAAAAATATGGAGTTGAATAAAAAATGTAAAAAATAAAATAAAAATTAGGGGTATTTGTTTTTTAATCCACTGGAAAACCTATTACAAAGGTTTGAAATATAACAGGAAAGTTAATCTCTAAATATTGAAAATTTCATTATTGGTTACTCAGTACACATTAACGGTGAGAAAGAGTGATGTAGCGTAAGAAACGAGAAGCCGGGAGATTTATTTACTACTAAAGAGTTATTTGAAGTTCGTTAAGCGTAATTAATTTACATAAGAATAATTCAGAGAACTTAGTCTAGTCTATAGTTATATAATGTCATATGTTTAGTCTATATTTTAATTCATACAACTGTATCTACTATTTTTATATTGAAATATTGGATTAAAATTGAATATTAGATAGAAATCAGATTAATATTATCTCGAAAGAGGAGTATTTTCCTCCTCTAAGTAGAGTAACACATTTTGAAACGTTTTTATTGCATTACTGATGTTTAAAACTTTAAACATGTTTTATGTTATTGAACTCAGCTTTATTCAACGCAAGTTAACATTCTGTTAAATATCAGAAATACTAGCTGGGGCCAAAAAAATTAATTTCCGAAACTATTCGAAACAGTGTTTCTAATAAAAGAAGGGAGTGCCATACGCTTCGTGCTAAATTGTATCTCTATATCATACAGTTAGTCTTATTTCTGAATATTAACAAAATTCCGTTGCTGTTTTTTCTATTTAATTTTATCAAACATAAGAGAATTAGACTAAAATGTTCTTCCTGAAATTAATTAAAAACGTTTTGATTATGATTTTAGAACTGTAGGTTATTTTAATCTTGGAGTATAAATAAAGATGTTTTTATATATTCTGAATGTTAAAAATTTTGTTAATGCCTAATGTTTCTGTTGTCACTTTTGTTGAATATAAGACCAGTACTATGGAAAATACCGGAAATACTATCCAAGGTAGGAAATTAGCTCACGCAACTAAGCCTCCAATTCCAGAGGAGACTATCTTACACTTAGAGCTAAAATGCATTTTTGTAAAATATAGTTGATTTTATTAATGAACCGAATCAAATTTAAGAGTTAATTTTATTTATGAACTTATCAAAAACTAAAAGTTTATCTTATTAATGAATTGAATCAAAAATTAAGAGTTGATTTTATTAATGAACCAAATAAAAAATTAAGAGTTGATTTTATTTATGAACTTATCAAAAACTAAAAGTTTAACTTATCAAAAACTAAAGTTGAACTTATCAAAAGCTAAAAGTTTATCCTATTAATGAATTGAATCAAAAACTAAGAGTTGATTTTATTAATGAACCGAATCAAATTTAAGAGTAAATTTTATTGATGAACTTATCAAAAACTAAAAGTTTATCTTATTAATGAATTGAATCAAAAACTAAGAGTTGATTTCATTAATGAACCGAATCAAATTTGAGAGTTAATTTTATTTATAAACTTATCAAAAACTAAAAGCTTATCTTATTAATGAATTGATTCAGAAACTAAGAGTTGATTTTATTAATGAACCAAATCAAAAATTAAGAGTTGATTTTATAAATGAATCGAGCCAAAAATTAAGAAGAAAAAACCATTTTGTTGTTATTCATTACGTAGCAAACAAAGAAATTTTATGCTAACTGTTTGTCATTTTAAACTGTCAGGCTTTCATTTTTCAAGAAACAAACCTATGCCTATTATTAAATGTACTATAAATTTATGTATATTTTTAATTTAATTTCTAAGACATAGGGTAAATTTATCCGTTTATTCGTAAGAAAAATTGAATATTTTTTAAATGTTAAGGTTTTGATATATTAAGAAACATAACTTAGTGTGCATTTAACTGGATATTATAGGTTGAATCATTCGTTCCAAGAGAGTCGATCCTATAATTGTATTACGAAACATGAACTAATATTCCCTTGCTAATGGTATAATTGGATAATGATGATCATATATATTATGGTTCACTTGAATGACTAACTAAATGATTTGCATTTAGCAATGGAATGTGAGTAATTGGTTTGAACAAACTAATTATCATGGTAAGTACATTTGATTGGAGTAATTCATTAAAGTGTGTTATCAGCAACAATACTCTAATTTGGTTACAAAGAGACTGTAAACGGCATAAAATATGACTGGACTTTATTGTAACTTGACAATATGATTCATAAAAAATAATCATGCGTATCAAAAATAGTAATACTCAAGCTTAAAAAATATTCAAAAAATTTACAAAAATCTTTAAAACTTCAAACTGAATTCTGAAATTTAGATCCATTTAAAAAAATTTTGCTGAGCTGTTAAAGATGTTTGCTGCTGATTGATAAAGATGAAAAATTCTGATGAAGTTACTGTACTGAATGGTAACGACGTTTCTAGTAAAATAGATAAAAAAAGAAATAAGAACATAATAATTTTTGTGAATAAAAATTAAAATATTAGGTATTTAGACTATTCATTTGGTAATTTTTCTGCTCACATGATAACGGTTAAAGGAAAATTCTGGTTTTCAAAATTATTGAAACAAATTGAATACAACATCATTAATAAGCTGAAATTGTTAAAGATTCAAAATTGTTCAAAAAGATAAAACAAGTTTTTTCAGATAACTACGCTACAAGCAAAGCTTGAAATTTGACATTCTATAGAATATATAGACATTTTATAAATAGTCGAAACTAGTCGGTAAAGAATGTAAAAATTAAAAACCACTCACATTATTTTGGCATTCTATAAAATGTTTAGATACTTTTTACAATACCAGCGTTCCATACATTGCACTGAGAAAAAAGCATGTTCGAAACTACCAGAATGCGGTACAATTTACCGTGTTTTTGACTCTACGGGAACTGTAAAAAGGTAGGTAATTTTTATCTAAATGATTTGGCAATAGTTTTGGCAAAATTAACTGTAAAATATGGTTTTATAACATGAGATAAAATTTGGTAATTTTATCATGATACTTTAGAGCATGGCATAAAAACCATTCATACAGTTCAATTTACTCTTCAGTTTTGTAGTTTATACTAAATGGGAGGTATTAAGAACTATAATTTTAAAAACCTAAATTTACGTTAAATCATTACTATATAATAGAAAAAACTACTAAAAGAACGATTTAAATTTCGTATATTTTGGTTTAACTAACCAGAATTAGGTTTTCTTTTAAAATCAAAAATGTCATAATTTATACATTTCAGTAACGTTATCAAAATTTCCTTCTCCGCGTGATAACATCGATAATAGGCTAATTTGACAGTCTTACACTTTTTTTTAATAATAATGTTCGCATTGTACAGGAAAAAGCGTCATTTAAATAATACCCTTATCATGTTTTTCAAAACTTAACTTAAAGAGCATCAATAATTTTATCAAATGCCCAGGCATAATATAAAATGTCTTGGTAAAATAATAATTCTCAAGGTCTTACATTACATAAAATACTGAGTATTCTATAAAATATTTAGTTATTCTATAGATGCCGACATTTCATACTGCGTCGGCGGTATTTGTACATTTTAATGACTAAGTACAAGAAAAAAATGTAATATACATATTTACTGCAGTTTTAGAAATCCACATCTAAGAAAGTAATTAATGTAAAAATATTCAAGAAATGTAATAAAATATTCACAACGTCCTATAAAAATGCATGCTTTAGGGAAACTATATTTATTTTTAAAAGCTATTTAAAAACATATGATGTTGCTTCAATAAAAATTTATTTAAATTTTATTTTAATACAGCCATTAAAAAAACCGTGCTTCTTTGATTTTAACAACTCTGAACACCTGGACTCATAAAATTTCTTGTATTGATACACCAAGTTTCCCTGTTATTTCCTTAGGAGAATTAGTTAATGCTTTTGCTCCATAAAAAAGGGTTAAGAGTAATTTACCCTGTGCAGTTTATAGTTGTGAGGAGGCAAACTCTCATTAAAAGCAAGTGGGAACACATAAAAAACACTTTCAACTGCTTCTTCTGACACATAAAACTAGGGAGACATTGGTCATTAAGCATTAAACCTTATCGTTGCATGTCCACTCACAAAAAGCGGTCATGTAAGAGGATAAATAACCAGAAGTTAGCAATAGTATGCATTAATAATAAAAGGGGAAAGATCGTTAGAGGGATAAAATAAGAAATTGAAATTCTCTAAAACTGATTTTCATTTAAAATTTAGATTTCATTTCTTCTTCTTTCTTAAAATTTTTAATTGGGTTTTGTTTAAAAGTAAAGATAAAAAAATTTCAATTTTTCTAAATATCAATTAATTTATGGTTAATGCATTATTCAAAAAAATGCTTAGATAGTTTAGACATTTTGGAATATTATTTTGGTATGTTTAAAAGTAACTAATCTTTTCTCATAATTTACGTGCATTTTATAATAATTGTGATCCGTTAAAATTAAAAGGTTTCCTTTTACGAACATTAAGAATTGATGCATAAATTTACAAGTTATTTTTTTTAATCATACTATTATAGGCCGGGGTAGCCTGGCTGTTAAGGCACTGGGCCCATGTTCCAGAGGTCGTGGGTTCCATCTCCGCCCGCCGCAGACTCCCCGTGTAGTAAATGGTGACTGAGGCACGTTAAAACTGTCAAGTCACAAAGTCCTCCTTGTTCCCATAACAAATCATACCTCTGTGGGTACTGATCCAGGAGTTTCCTTGCCTTCTGTATTGGTTCAAAATTACAAGGCTAAGGAGTTGAACATTAGTAGTTGTAAACCCAAAACTGGGTCGGCTGTTCAATGACGGTAATAAAATAAAATCAAATTATACCATTATGAACTGGGAAATGTTTCAATTAAATTTAATTTAAAATTTCGATTGCTTTTGCAGAATAATAATGGATACTTTTTAAAATGAATGCAAGTCATATGTTTTGTATCAAATACATTTACATATCAAATACATACTTTTGTATCAAATACATTTGTATCAAATACATTTACATTACATGAAAATAAAATAAAAAATACCATTAAAATGAAAGATATGATTTTTAAAAATTTTAAGGATAAATGTTCCTTACGTTTTTCGAATTGAAAGCAAAATCTTTTCCTTGCTACGTATAAAATCAGTTTCAAAATCTTAGATTACTGTAAAAAGGTCAAATTTAAAAAGAAAAACTGTTTAAGAGTTCAAAATAGAGATAATAGTATAAAAAAAGTAAAAAGAGGTAAGTGTTAAAAAGAAATAATAGTTGAAAAATGAAATAAAAAAAAAAGACATTTTATCTAATTTCTGTCAGGATACAATACTTAATTCAGAATGAAATATTTTTATGTCATATTTTTACTCCAACTTCACTCTTTTAAACAATAATATAAATTGTACAAATGCTTGTCAAACAATAACCTTTTTCAAATATAGGTGTTTTCAGAAACATAACGGAAGTTTTAATAAAAGTATTTTATTTTATTTCATAACCGTCGCTGAACAGCTAACCCAATTTTGGGTTTACGACTACCAATGTTCAACTCCGTATTTTTGTAATTTTGAATCCAATCCATAAGACAAGAGAACACCTGGATCAAGTATCGGGAGAAATTTGCCTTCCTAGAGGACTTTTAGAAGGAACTAACTCGCATTTGGGTTACATTGAGAGGAAACCTTCGATAACCTGTTACGATTAGCCAGCCTAATGACAAAGGGACTCTAACCCATGATCGAATCAGCCAACCATCGTCGGGAATCAAACCCGGTTCACCTCGTTGGAAGGCGAATGCTCTATCAGAACCACCACAGCTATATTGAAAAGCATTGAAATTCTTTCAAGTATAATAATTTCTTTTATGTAATTTTTTCGAAAAAAAAACTTATCAAAAGTAACGAAATATATATATAAAAAATAGAAAAATGAAAGTATTTGTTAAAATCTTAAAAACATCTGTAATTCATGTTTTTCTTTAAAAAGAAATTCTTTAAAATACTAATTTTAGATTCAAATGACTTGATTATAGCTTGTTGAAGTGAAAGTTATAAAAATGACTATAAGTAATTTTTTATACTTTAATTATTTCAATACAACCATTTAATACAATCTTAGAACTGTTTGGCATTATTAAATAAACTGAAACTGTATGTTAATGTTTAAAGATGTTTACGTCTTTGAAAAAACAGAAAAGTAAAAATTACGTATAATTTTAAGATTACAAGATAGAGATTAAGAAACTTAGTGTTGTAAAGTAGTGGTGTGCTGAATAATTTCTCAGGAATAATGATCAAAGTGAAGCCATGGACTCTATCAAATACCTTATCTATTATAGATCGTATTGGGACATTGCCTGTTCTTCTTTGATAAAAGCAACGCAATTGCAGATTCTTTTCCCAATCAACTTCTTTCAAAGATCTTTTCGAGGAATGTTCAGGTTCTCCAGAGATTTCTCTAGAATTGATTCAGTCAAATTGATTGATGTTACCTTTTCATTATGCCTTGTTGATTCAGAGCAGTTAATTGAGTTTAAATCCTGATTTCAGTGTGATGTTGATTGAAAAACAAATGAAAAAAGCACCATATAATAAAGTCAGTATACCTATTGAGGCCTATTTAATAATAACCTTCATATTTTGAATAAAATAGTGTAATAATAAAACTAATAAAATAGTGTTTTGGTACACAATAGTACTTCGCTAGGAGGAACAAACACAAGCTAACTAAGCTATTCTCTAAATAAAACATTTTCAAAATTTGCTCGAATATTAAATTTTATTATTTTTTTAAAGAAAACTGTAAGGAGTATCTGTATGATTTTACATGTGTATGTTTAATGAAACAATGTTAGGTACCGACAAGTTTTAAAAATGAAAAAAATTTAAAAAAAACTGCATAATTTGCAATGCATATCTGCCCATTACTCATTCTGGTTTAATGTCATTTTGTAGTTGTGTAAAAAGTAATTTTGAAAAATAAAGAAGACACTACATTTTTGATTCGACCAATCTGATACTTTCTACACTTAGAAAAAAGTATGGTCAAAACTAATACAATATGGTAAAATTTACCGCGTTTCTCGATCAATGGAAAGAACTACTGTGTTTCTGGCTCTATGTGAAAAACAGCTTTTTAATTTATACCGAAACGCTTTGGTAATTATTTTGAAAAAATCGACAAACAATAAATATTTTTTTATAATGTGTCATAAAATTTAGTAAGTGTGGTAAGGTTTGATAACTTTATAATGATACCTTAGATCATGACAAAAAAATCATTTATTCGCTTACTTTTCAATTTTGTATTTTTCCTACATGTGTTGTAATAAGAACTACAACTTTGAAAACCAGAATTCCCAGTAGACCATTACCATATGATCACCAAACTTACCAAATTAATGGTTTAAATACTGTATATTTTAGTTTTAATACCAGATTTTTTTTTCTATACAGTACGGTATTTTTACCAGAATATTTTTCTCCCCATAGGTGTTTACTATTATTTTAGTTTTAAAGTATCACTATAGCATAATTCCAGATTAAAATATAGATATTTATTTTTTAATACAAATTGTGTGTTTTCTCTAATATAAATTTTCGGCATGAGATTATTGTCATTGCTTTGAAAAACAAAATTCATGAAAAGATTTACTCTTAATAGGTTAAACAAAGTTTCAATTTTTGATAATATTTTGTAGATTAATCAGTGAATATAAGAATCAAAATTGCTAAAAATGTTTTGAAATCTGCTTGCATTTTAAATATAGGAAAATAAATTATTTTAAAGGGGCAAAGCAAATAAAAAAAATATCGGAATATGAAATTATATGTTAAAAACGATGAAAATTTTTAAATAACTTATACTTAAATATGAAATTAAATGCCCAAAGTATTTTTCGTACTCTTTAAAAATAAAATTTGAAATAATGAATAATAATAATTACACCAAAATATTGTCATAAATTAATTTTTCAGTATATGAAGCATTAAACCATCAAAAAATCAGAAGTTTGACATTTATGCCTTAGAACTTGTGATTGTACACAAAATCTTACTAATAAATAACAGCAGTTTACAAACTGTATTCAATTAAAAATCTCCTTTTATATAATAAATTTTTTTTTACATAAATTTTAGAATAGGCTCGAATTAAATTAGTAAGTTATTTTTTCAAAGTTTAACATTTTGTTTTATTCACTAATGTTACAGTGATTAAAAATATATAGTGTTATAATGTGTGCAAAAAATATGTAGCACTTACACATTGTTATAAATTTCTGCGGAAAAAATGGTTTCAATTAATTGCTATTTTATATTCGGACAAAACTGTCAAATAACCATAAATAACACTGTGAGTAAAATTTTTTATAATTTCGTTAACCTTATACGGTAAAGCAACTAGAATTTCGTCGCACCAACTAGACAAACCTAATGAAGCCACTTAGTTTCCTCAGGTGGGTAGACATCATAGTCGAGAGGGCTAATCTGTCAAATTCTTCATGACAGACAGAACCGAGGATCGAGTCCCATCATTGACACTATAATATTTCCTCCTTTTCCTTTCAGCACACGAAGAGTTTCCAGTGTTCACCCCATTACTTAACAAAAAGCCTGGCTCCTATGTCCAGCTATTTTTTCTCGGTTTTGAAACCATGCTAGTTGTAAATGGTT
Organism: Parasteatoda tepidariorum; assembly: GCF_043381705.1. NCBI lineage: Eukaryota > Metazoa > Arthropoda > Arachnida > Araneae > Theridiidae > Parasteatoda > Parasteatoda tepidariorum. Next base: position 60,416,343 of record NC_092206.1, on the reverse strand, counting down.
AAAAAACCATATAGTGAAATATTCATGGCTTTAAGCGGTTTCAAAAATGTAAAAGTGAAAAACGTTCTTTACCCTAAACTTTACGGACTAACTGCTGACGTTTATTTTACCATAATTTTAGAATGAAAATTCGAACAGTGTATCCAAACTAGTTTAACACAAAAGCTATAAAATATATAAGCTTTTTTCTTAGAAACCTAACAGCTTAACTATGAATAAATTTCTAGAACTTTGCAGCCCTTGAACGCCTTTCATCAATATGTAAAGGACTTACATACCACCTTTTTTGTGAACAACTTTTTCTCAATATATAAATCATCCATAATGCAGACGTTCTTTCAAACGCTCCATCGGGAACACGTAGAACATTTTACGGTGAATAAGTATCACAATGAAAGCCTATCGCATAAAAGCGATCTTACAAAATTGCCTTAACATTATTTATTTTTCCATTTATTATTTACTTACTAAATGTTACATTTCCAAGAGCTTTTGTGTGCTGTATGTTAAAGGGAATTAAATAAGACAAGCTCAAAGCATAATTATGTATTTAGAAAAATCTTTATACATTATATTTAATAAATATATATATTATAATTATTATCGTATCAAAATATTATTAATTGATTGAAATTATGATAAAAATTTTATTAGCATATAAAAATCCATAATAACGCAATTATTGGTAATTTTTGTTGTTGTTATAAAAAAAAATATAGATGATTTACTTATAGGTGCCTTATACATTAGATGCTTCATTATAGATGCTTTACTTATGAGTGTTTTGAATTAAACCTTTTACATATTGCTCTAATAAAACAGCCAGTAGGACTATATATTTAAAAAAAAGTAACAGCTCGTAAAACTCATGTAATTTAGAGCAAAAGCAAAACAAGCGAAATATAAGACATTTAAAGAACGTAACAATCGAAATTTATTCATGGAACTTAACAAATAATGGGCGCCTTATTCTCAATATGTAAAGAACATACATAATGCATACGTTCCTTCACAAGTTCAATCGAACGCATGCTAGAAATTTCAAAATGAATGTGTAACGCAGTGAAAGCTTATCTCACGAAAAACGATCTTACAAAATTGCTTTTAACATTATTATTTCTTATACCATTCATTATTTACTTATCAAATGTAACATTTTCTAGAGCTTTTGTGTACTGCATGTGAAAGGGAATAAAATAAGAAAAAAAGGAAACATTCTTCTGTAAGTCTTTTGTTGCGCTTGCTGTAAGGTGTTCTCTTTAGTGATTCCATTCAATGGCATGTCTGGCAATTCGATAAGAATTTCTAAATACAAAAGCGGTAGCTGTTTAAGATTTTTTCTTACTTGTTCTTATTTTGATCAGATTCAAACTAATTTCAAAAGTATGTTTTCGTTATCTATGTGAAATAAAAATTTCATTAAAGAAACTCGAAATGAATTTCAGCTTTCATAAATTTAATCATTTATTGAAGAATACGTGTTTATTTATTCAGTATTTTAATAAAATAAGAGTTGCGATTTATTTAGTAAATAACTTCAGAAAATAAGGTCCACCCCTCTAAAGAGATTGATTTTTAAAACACGATTTTTGATTTAAATTTGTTAAGATAAGCATGCATATAATTTTTTTTAAAAATTGACAGTTGTCATTTGCATTTGTGATTAAAACTCGCATTCATTATCAATTTATAAAAAAGTTTATCATTACATCGACAATTTTTCTATTTTTCCCATTACCTAATTACATTTTTATTATTATAATATTCTATTTATCTATGAATATTAAATTTCATTCTACAGAGGCTAAAAAAGTATGTAAGAGATTTATAAATTTATAATTTTACTTTTCTCACATAAATATTATGAGATTTAAATTGCGAAAATTCTAAATCAAAATTACGGTAAAAAATACCGGTATCCAAATGTCGATACTTTTTTACGGTAAAATCCATGTTAACTGTAAAATTTTACGGAACAAAGAATAGGATTCCCCGTAATTTTTACAGTAGTATTTATTATGATAAAATCACTATATCATTATAATTAAATAAAGATTACTATAAAAATTACGGCATAAAATTTTACATAAAAATGGATTTTACGTATGATGCACCTCAAAGTAACCGATCCGAAATTTTTTACAGTGTCATAATGACAATCAAAACTTATTTGTGACGCCAATTAGACTCTTAACTTTGTCTTTATTCTTTCGAATTTCCTATATGATTGTCCAGTCCACTGCATGCAGGTGTGAGGTATTCAAACAATTACTATACTTTGCGACAACTCAACTTGACAGTATTTTATTAAAGTCAAATTTTGTAGAGTCGTGCCAAGAATTTGATTTTATGCAAAATTTATTTCATTAATTTTATATATTAATTACGAAAATAAACTTCTACCAATAGAAGTTACTTACTTTTTCAATTTAGGTCTAACAAAAATAAAATTATTTTTCTGTTTTTTTTTAATCTGGTTGAAAAATTTAATTTTTAAAGTTTTCATTTTATTTATTATTATTTATTTAGACTTGTGCCTGTTAATTTATCCCAGAAAGAGTTGAAATTTTGTGGCATGGTAAAACTTCCCTTTCAGGAACCCTAACAGGGAGCGTCCGTTTAGTTTTCAACACTGTAATCATCCGAAAAGTGGTCGAAACTTAGATTGACGGTAATTTCTTTATGACAAAAATATGCAGGTAAGAAAATAAAATGTCATTAGAGATTCACTAATTTAATTACCTTATTTTAAATCGCTTGCATGCCTGTGAGGACGGAATCTTGCAATCAGAAATTGAAACTTTTTCCGACTAGTTAGAGCAGTCAAATCTCAATGTGTCTGCTGACAGTACTAGTTTCAATCGTTTCCTAACCAGTAGAATTAGTTGCCACATTATTGCCACAAAGAAAATATCGTCAAATCAATTTCTGACAGCTTTCCGATAAGCTAGTGCTCTAAACTTTTAACTAGAGCTCCGGCTGGATGACAAAAATAGTTTCAAACGTTTTCAAATTGTTACAAGCAAATGTTACCGCCATATTTTAAAATTTAAATTTTACATTTTTGGGGTCTTGAATCGGAATTTGTAAAAAGGAAATTCTTAATTCTTATAAAGAGTGTTTCTCTGAGTGATTATACCAAGTTTTTCTTGTAATAAGCATAAATTAATTTACATACGATAAAATTGTGCTTTGGAAACCAATAAGGTTACATCTTCTTACGTAAAAATATAATCCTTAGAATAAAAATTATACATGATTTTTTTCTTTACTCTACCAAGCCAACCTTTTCCTAACATATATTAATAGCCACGAAGTAAAAAAAAATTCTTACGCTGTTCTGTTTCATTTACATATTAATGTTCTCATTACAAAGAATTTATATAGAAAAAACTGAATCAATAATGTAGGGGAAAAAACTGTAACATTGACATAACAAACCGCGTACTTTATATCTCGTGACTTATACAAATTCGTTTAGTCGAAGAAGTCCTCTCCCGTCTATAACACATCCATATTTAATGATATCTGATTCATGCATTGTTCGACTGACCATCAAAAGTAGAGCTTTTTCTATGATTAGAAACGATCGAGATGCGATGAAACGAACCAGTAAGTTACAAGACTACCAAAGGACATACAAGGTCGATCAGAAGCTTTGAATGTGTCAGCTCGATCTAATAGTTTTTTCCATCACCGAGAAACATCTACCTGAATAAATTATCAATCAAAAAGCTTTACTGTCTGGCCATAGATGACAATTTTCTAGCTTTGAGTGGCATTTAAAACTTCGAAGGGTGGGCGTTGTTAATATTTGATATATATGTTTTATAAAACGAGGTGGTCTGGATAAAGTGTCTTCTTTTGATGTTTTAAAATCAGATCATTGCTATTATACTGTCAGTAATATTTCGGTCGCGTTATTTCAGTCCCTGCTTCGCACTGTTAGAATTTTCATTCGAAAAATTAAGGTAAAATAACCGGCAGCAGTCTGTTTATCCAATTAACCCTAAAATTTACGGTTAAGAACATTTTTTACCTTTACGGTTTTGAAACCATTTACAATTAGTATGGTTAAAAAACAATAAATAAGAAGCTATACAGGCTTTTAATCATTTAAAACTAGCATGGTTTCAAAACCGTGCAACTGGACATAGGAGCTAGACTTTTCGTTAGGTACTGGGCATTGAAGTTAGGTTGAGTTGTATTTTGTCAAATGAATCGCAGAAACTGGTTTATCTGGATATTACACCTATCGTAAGAGAGCGGAACTGCTGGACTGTTTTTGTTTTAAGCAGATTTACGGTGTGACCATCTTTGAGTCAAAGAAAGTATTGTATTCTAATATTCCAGAGTCGCAAATTAGAGAGTGCAGAACACTCCAAACTTTTAATGTGTTGAAATGAATGGCGGGGGTCAACGCTGGAACTCGGACTCCCGTTCTTGTCGGCCATGAGATTAATAGATTAACCATCTATTCCATAATACGTACCCAGCCGCAAAAAACTAGGTGGCTTCGTTAAGTGAGTTTAGTTAGTGTAGTGTATGTACCACTACAAAATTCCAATTTCAATTCACTAGTATTTAATACCTCTTAACTAGATTCTAAGGTGAGGTACCTTTTGATAGATCAAGGTTGACATGGTCAATAACAACTCTCCCCACATTGGTAACCTTCGGACGTGATGTGAACATGCCTACCTTGACAGAAACTCCTACTTCGATATGAACACGTGCTTGTGCTATTCAGTCTCTATCACACGCAACGTCGGCCTGCATACACTCGACTGCTAATGGCAACACAGGAGCAATCACGACAGTGTACTTAATACGGCTCTCACAGTTTTTCACAAAACAGCAATGAATCAACTATTTCATTCATCGAATTCCACCACAGATAAAATTCTGGTGGGGGAGTACTGTAGTGTATCTACCACTACAAAATTCCGATTCCAATTCACTAGTATATAAGACCTGTTAATTCGATTCTATGAGGGGCTACCTTTTCATAGATAAGGGTTGACATTGTCTCCCCACAATTGGTGAAATAAAATTCTGGTTGTTTAAACCGTATTGGGCGAAAACAGTTAATAGACGGTTTCTCGCATTTAACAGTTTAAATACCATCTTATTTATGGTTCTTTTACTGTTTTGTTTGATAATCCCATTTCTTATTTTTTCTTATTAGAGGATTTATGTTTCAATGGTCCTAATTATAATTTTTCTAGTTTATTAAATAATTTATTTATATTTTTCCAGTGACAAAAAAACCCTGCAATTTTAAAAGGTTATTAAGTACTTATAGATTTTTAAGTGTAGAAAGGAGGAAATAGGGTTTTGCTTCATAATCCGTTTTCCCCATTTTATCAATGGCTTAACTGGGGAAGAGATTTGAGGCAACCTCGCCTACCAAAATCTATGGAGTCTCGAAATAAGCATTTAATGAGTGACAAAAAACACTTACAGCCAATCAATACAATCTAAAAGTCAATCAATCAATTACAATGCTTACAGAAAAATACACCAATACTTACAGACTTTAAAAATAATTAAAACAATCGAAACAATCAAGGGTTTATATGTAAAATGGAAACGTGAACTTTTAAATGACGTAACATGAATTTTGCTTTTTAGAGGCTGATTTTAATTACTAGATTGTAAGTGAATTCTTAAAAAAAGCTGCATGATAACTTTTAAGTATGATGATTTTTTCCCCACGTATTTCACGTAAATAATAAATATAAAAATAGTGCGTTAAAGCTTAAGATTCTTAATGTAAAATGATAATTGAGTGCTTGTAAAATAAAAAATTTAATCATATATTGTTTCACTGAACATAGTTTTCGAAATTTCTTAAGGCTAAAATTATAATGAACATTCTAAAACTTTTAATGTAGTTTAAATATAATAAGAACAGAAAAAAAACGATACCTGAGAATGGAAATCTCTTTTATTAAAAATACTTATTTCTTTCAGTTTTAATTTATTAAATATAAGTGATGCAAATTAATTTCTTTTCCACCGTGAAAAATTGTTTCCCCCAAGCGCTATTTCTCTTACACTCGAATGTTCTTTAGTTACCGAAAACAAACCTTTTCTCTCCATTTATAACCAATTTATTCTGAAAAACAATTCTCAAATCACAATCTAAGAGCGAAAAAATATCCCCCCAGGAGCACCACTTCAATCGATACTTAAAAACTCATTTATGTCAAAAGCTTGAAACTTTTTTCCTCGAAAATCCCAGGCGACTTACAGTTTCCGCCGCCTTAGAAGAGGAAAATAATCCTCCAAACACAAAAGAATGACTATTCTAGAAAATCGTAAAGCGGGAAAAACTAACTAAATAAGTGTGGCCATTTATCAAACGATTCTCTTTGTTGTCCAGATAAGGCCTTTTCTCGCCTTCTTAGATATGAATACAACGAAAAAAAAATTGACTTGCATAGCTGTTAGTTTTCATCGCAGCGTTTTTTTATCAATGAATAAAAGCTTCATTTTTAAGTATCTTGTTAGCAAATAAATAATCATTTTGTTTAAACCTGATGTTTTCCAAACGATCCAGTAAAATTTTGTGATTTTTAATAATGCAGTGTTTGTAACTTCTTTGATTTTTTCTCGTTTTGAAGATTGCTCTTTTTAAAATATTTGTCTCGCTAATTTTATTGCATTGTAAGTTATTTGAAACTGAACAGTTATCACTTTTCGGATTTTTGACACAGGATGCAACTTCCATAGTTTGAAATTTTTAGAGGAGAGTTAAAGAGAATTATAAAAATTGAGAATTATATAGCAACACATGACTGAAAATGTTATTGTTTGCTGAAAAGTTATGATCTGTATGACTTAGCAGCTTACCTAGGTTGTCTTGCTCTATGACTCCCTATCTTACCTGTCTAACTTTGATTTAGTTCTGAGAAGAGTCTTCAAAACTATCACGTATCAAGATCCAGTAGAAACTACAATGGATCTCAGGTCTACAATGGAATGGATCTACAATGGAAAAACTCGTCCACGCAGTTGTCACAGTATAAGAAACTGCTGTACATGAGTGCCGATGGTGTCATATCTAAAATATGCCTCATGGTGTAAACTTGGAACATTTTTTGTTTGTTATGAGCTATATTCACCTAATACTCCATTTTTACTCGTAATATGAATTTATTTATTCAATACGCCATTTTTATTCAAATGTTTTCAATGAATCTCACTCTTGTGTCGTATCAGATCTTCTGATAGGACAGTCACTTTTTTCTCCCTACCATTTTCTTCTGACGTTACCGATCATTCAACTCATAATGTACCAGACTTTCCATGGAACTTGTTCGAACAATCTGTGTACCACTAAGCATTCAGTAGACATATTTCTGGTCTTTTTCTTTTATTTTTAAAATATTTAGAAAAATAGTGTTTAATAACTAATTCAGTGAGCTCCCAAAAGAATACTTAGCAATGACATACAAAGGTTTTCATTTAATTAACAAATTTATTCGCAGCAGTTATATAATTGGCAATTAAAAAATAATGGGAAAATTTAAATATAATCAAGACAAACCTTATTTAAAAACTCATTCTTATTTTAGCTAATATAACGCTAAGTTTCATATGGCAAATGAACTGGACAAAAGTCCTAAGTGCAATTATTTGAATAATGTTAATAATACGTTTATTTCTAATCGTGAAAATGTTGTTGATATTGATTTTCGCATTAAATGTGTGAAAATAATTGTGAATTTTGCATGCGTTAATTATGTTCAATTATTTTTAAAATGTAAATTAAAATAGACAATCTCAAGTTATATTTCGATGACTACACATTAAAGGCTATACATAACACCCTATGTAACTATATAAATTTATTTATTAGTTTATTATTACAGTGTGGTGATTTTGATTTTCGATTCAATAAAAAATTTTCTAATTTATATAAATATTTATAAATTTGTAAAGTTATTTGGACTCCATATTATTTAAGGTCTGTAAGGTTATCTGAAAGACAATTATTTTTTACGTTTTTTAAATAATGCACGTTTTGAATTTTTGTTTTTTAAGAAAATGCTTTTAAATTACTAATATATTCTAAAACAAAACTAGATCACCCTCTTAACTTGTGTTGATAGTGATGATTTTATTACCCATTCAAATTTTTTCAACATTGTTTTCTTGAAATAGATCAATTTATGATACATTATAAAGATCATAATAAAAAGATTATTTTTGCTCTTCTATTATATCTTGCTACAGCTTTAATTTTTAAATTACAAAAAAAAAAAAAAAAAAAAAAAAAAAAAAAAAAAAAAAAAAAAAANAAAAAAAAAAATTATATAAAATATGTTTTTAGTATAATGCATTCAGAATTAGTCATCACTGAAATTTATAAGAGCCAAAACAAATATTTATTTAAATTGTGAAATTTAAAAAAAAATATATCTCTAAAACTATTTTAAAGTAATATAATTTTATTTTCTGCATTGTTTTTTTAAAGTTTTAAAATATTTTGAGCAATTCAATAAATGCTTGCAAATTAATATTTAAGTCTTTTTCTTCAAAGTTTTTATATAACTATAACTATTAACTGATACATAATAAATTGTAATGCTAATAAATTGCAACGGAAATAAATTGTAATGGGAATAAATTGTAATGGTAATTTTAGGGCAATGACTTTTATATTTAGAAAAACATATTTCTAATTAGTGAAATTAAAATATACGGTATTTAAGAAATTCATTAGGTATTTTTTCTGTTCATATTGTAATAGTTTACCGGAAATTCTGGTTTTCAAAATTACAACTCTTATTATTACAAATTTTGTACAAAATATAAAACTATAAAGTAAACTTAACCGAATAAGTGGCCTTTTATGCCATGCTCCAAGGCATCACGGTAAAACTATCAATTGTTACAACATTTACCAAATTTTATCACAGATTACATAACCATACTTTATCGTTAATTTTATCAAAATTATTAACAAAGCACTTAAGTAAAAATTATCGAGATTTTTGGAGTTCTTACAGGGATCAAAAAAATTCAAATTTCACCATATTCTGGTAGATTGGACTATACTTTTTTTTCTCAGTGTAAGAAATAAGTAGCGAAAAATCTAAACAATAAGAATAGGCCCGGATACCCTGGTCGGTAGGGCACTGGGCCAATGTTTAAAAGGTCGTGGGTTCAATCCCCCAAGGGTGAATACTCCCCATGTAGTAAATGGTGACTTATGTACGTTAAATCTGTCAAATCACAAAGTCCTCCATGTTCCCATAACAAATCATACTTCTGGTGGTATTGATCCGGGAGTTTCCTTATCTTTTGGATTGGTTTTAAATTACAAGGCTACGGAGTTAAACGTTGGTAACATTGGTAGTCGTAAATTCAAAATTGGGTCGACTGTTCAATGACGGTTATATATATATATATTAAAAAAGAATAAATAAATAAAGAGAACAAACGTTCCTGCATGACAACTTTAAAACGAATTTAAAGATTCCTTTAGAATAAAATCTTTAAAAAATTTTCATTTTCTTGAAGTTCTATTAAACATTCATATTTTTTAAGAGAGTCAATATAAACATTTAATTGACTTGATTCCTTTTCTGGAATTTTCAGCTGAATAATAAGCATTGAATTGATACCGTCGAACTAAATTTATGAAATGCAAGTTTTCATATGTTTTTTTTTCATTAAAATGTAAATTACTGATTTTTTAATTGATAATAAAATTTTTTAATTTTATTAATACTTTTAACTGTTTAAAACCGATTAAAATAATATAGTTTTGTCTCGAGTTGTATATAAAATCTTTATTTATAAATGTACTAAATGGAACAAAATGTACAAAACTAGTACTGTTTTGATAGTGAACCCAAATTAGAAGAATAAAATCACGCATTACGAGTAGTTAAATAAATCAAACCTAATTACCTTTATAAGCTACTTAGATGATATTCCCGTTTAAAACAAACATAATTAATGAATATCCAAATGCTTTCCTGAGCAAAAACGAGGCACATTTAATTATGTTTAAAAGTATTTGAAAAAATTAACTTACAAGGATAATTTCAAACGATTTCTAAATTGTTTTCTCTGTGATAAGTTTTTTTTGCAAACGATAATTTTTTTTGAAAAATTCTTCCAATCTATATTGAGTGTCACATGACTATTAATTTTATAGCCGTTAAATTATAAATAACGGTAAGTAATAAAATAGACGTTTGAAGATAAATAATAATAAAATATGGATCTAGTGTATAGGAGTTTCCTTAAAGAATTTAACTTTTCTCAAAATGTTACCGTTTTTCTAGCAAAATATCCAAACATTCTTATGAGGTACTGCAGGTATCTATTTGATTAAGCATTCAACTAGGGAAAATACAATTTGCGCAGATAAATATATAAAGAGTTTCCACTCTAATGCTAGAGCATATAAAAGGACGGCGCGTTTTTTATTTTTATTTTATCGATGTGAGCCAAAATGGAAACATTCTGGCTTAAATGGTTTTAGCGCCACGTTATGGCAAAAAGCTTAACTATCAGTTGATTTGATGAAATGACGAACTTATCGTTTTCTTTTATTATTTTAAAATGCATTTATTTAGTTCTTTATAATCATTTGGTCTTTGTTTTATTTTAGTTCGATGAAATGTTGAATGTTATTAAGTTAGAGCAGTGTTTCTTAATCTGTTTGATAATGGACCCCTTTTAAAATTTTTTAAGAAGTCACGGACCACCCCCCTGTGAAAAAAATAATTGCAAAAAAACATCAATTATTAGAAAACATTTAATTTTATTATTTTAATAGTATATAAAATTTTTAAAATTAAAATTTTTAATGTGAAGGTTGCTGCTGCTTTTCCTTAATTAATAAATTGAATTGGGGGATGGTTTTCGACAAAGCAACGTGCAAATCATGTTCAATATTCAATCGATTTCGATGTTACGTTTTTATTGTCACAAGTGTGGAAAATCCAGCTTCGCAAAGATACACTGTAGCAAACCGAATTATAGCTTCCATAGCTCGCTTTACAAGCTATGGGTAAGCTTCCAAACGTTTTAAAAATTAGGAGCAGTCAGCGGACTCCCAAAATATAACTCATGGACCCCTTAGGGGTTCATGAACCACAGGTTGAGAAACCCAGAGTTAGAGATATCGCTTGTTGATGAAGATCAAAATGCATTTTGAAAAGTAAATTAAGATTTATTTTAAATATCTTAATTTCTCATAATTTTTCTTGTTTTAATATTTATTTCAATGGTGAATTTAATACGTATTAACATGGATGAAATGCACCGATAATTCTTTTAAAGTAATCGAAGAATAAATTCGAAAAATGTCGATATTTTTCTTTTCTCTGTTCACAGTAGAATTTATTATATATTGCTTTGCTAAACATATTCTGCAATATTTCTTTACGCTGAAATTGTTATGGATATTCTGAAAATTACGTTGTAATTTAAATGTGAACAAAGAAAGAAAAAACAATACCTGAAATTAGAAATTAATTTTCTTAAAAATTCTTTCAGTTTCAATTTCTTAAATTTAAGTTATGCAAATAATTAATGAAATATGTAATACATTTTGTGCATTATACAGTTTTCAGCATTTACATTCTTTTATGGTTTTGGTCAACCATAAAGTTCGTTACACTACATCTGTTAGCCTCTGAAAAATTGTTCAAACTTTTTGTGATGATAGTGGCGAGCAAAAGTTTTAGCCAGGCTCATACCTCTAGAACTGAAATTTCATATCCTGAATAAGATCATTATTATCCAGCGTCACTAATTTTATCCTTTGTCACTTTTATCTTTCTTTCTCTTTCACTCTTATCTTTCCTATAATATTCTTTTGTTCTGCATTATGTACAATGCAATATTGGGAATTAAACTGTAAAATGTTACTGTAGATTAATCCTTAGATTTAAGAAGTATTTGTAGTATCTGTTACCTACATTGTTTTATTAGACTGCATTTTACACACTTTAAATATTACAGTGATGCATAGTATTATAAAACAATAAAAGAGAAAAGAACAATTTTATAATGATATTTTTTTTTCAAAAAGAAGAAAATTAAAAATTTAATAAAGCTTACTTTATTAAATTTTGAAAATCGTTATGTACAAAGTTCAGAACAGCTATTCACACACACATGTATACAATTCTAAGCTTTTTCAAAGAAACTTGATCATGTATAGATACTTTTAACAATATCAGACTATCAATCATTAAATAAAATGAAAAATAACCTTGTCAAAAATGAAGCATTCCCTTTTTTGTAACTTCATTTATTTGGCCTCAAAACAATCAAATGAATCAATATCAAGAGCTTGCTCTTAGATTTTTAAGTGCCGCGAAATGTGAAAAAATACAAGTTATGGGTATTCTTTGTTTAAACCAAACTTTGGGAATGTCATGCCCAAAATTAAGTTATCTGGATGTCAAAATCAATTCTCAGTAACTGTGTATGTTTCTTGATATCAAACATCTTACTCTTTTCAAAGGATTTTGACAGTTCCGTGCCTTATCAGTTTTGGTGAAAGCGACATTCACCATTGCGTTAAATGACGTTCGAGTTTTTATCTGTTTCCAAATATTAAAGTTTTTTCTTCTTTCTTTTTCCTTTGAGAATGTCAATATTCGATGCCCATAGAAATATGTTACATTTAATGGACAAAAATGTTTACAAATATGTATTACAGTAAATGGTTTGATTTAATATAAAGGAATCTTCTTGGTTTAACACCTTTAAAAATTGATTGCTTGTTTCATCAGAGCAATATAGAACTAAAATATCTATAGATACTGGATAACCCAAAAATAACCAAAAATTCGAAAAACCAATGAGAGTAGAACAAGAGAAAGCTTTATATGATTTGCTGCGTTCTGTTTTGGAAGTTCAATTTTGCTTAATTTACCTAGTTGTTAAGTTATTTTATAGAGTTCGAAAACAGATGGCGCTGCAAAGCAAAGTTTTCATAACAACATTTATTTACAAAGGCAACAAGACTAAGTCTGAAGAACGAATATACAGATATATTTTACAATATAATTTAGATATTTCGAGAATATATTTCAGACATGCCGTAGGAAACATTATTTAGAGTTATCTAAGTAGCATCAGCAGCTTATTTTAAATAGTTTTTAATAATTATTTCTTTTTAGTTTGTTAACATTAGTATATCTAGTATATTTTCCTCTGTGCAATTAATGAGAATAATTTGCATTCTCCCATGTAGGGCAACTAGGTGACGTCCATAAATTGAATTGAGAAAGTTAGATAAACATTTAGTTTTTTGAGATAATTAGCTTTTTGAAAAGTGCTTTTATAAACTTTACAATGCAAAATTCAATTTTAAATAAATTGCTTGAGAAATTGTTAGAGTAAGTTTTAGAATAATTAAGTCTTATAAAAGAGATATCGGGCTGAGAAATTAGTGATTTTATTTGCTCGAATATTAATTAAATTGTTATAAAAGCAATATAATTGGTCATAAAATGAGAATATAAATGGCCAAATTGTCTATTGGCAAATTGTCTATTATTTCAAATTGGGTTAGCATTGGTAGTTAGGATGGGGTACATATTGCAAATTGGGTTATATATTGCAATTGGGAGAATATAAATTGCAAATTGGGTTGAACATTTCATCAAAAGAATTTTGTACAAACTGTTTCGGAATGTTGGATCATTTGAAAAATCAATTAAAGAAAGTAGTTTGCAGCGTTTTGACTTAACCAGAATATTTATTTTCTTCAAGTTTAGTAACTACTTACAAAATTCGCCAACAGATAGCAGCATTTACTGGAAATCATGTAAGACAGTAGTTTCCTTTTTTTTCACTGTAGATCAAAGTTGAACTAGAGAAGTTATTTAACTGTTACGTATTAGGCTGTCTCATTATATTCAATGGTTGGAATATAAAATATTATTCATCATGATTAAAAATTATTTCTGTCTTTCAATTTAGCTTTAAAAATTGCTAGGAGAATTTAAAACTTAAATAATTAATATTTTCATAAGTCAGTGATCAATCACTTCTGCACCTTCCCTAATCTATTATAAAAATAATAAAATCAATGAAAACATAATTTAAAGTAACATAGATAATTTGAAGCAGCTATTCTTTCATTCAAAAAGATAATTATTGTATTGTATTAGATAATTTCAAAATCTCAATATTACTCTTCACTTCAAATCTAGTTTCCTATTCCAAGATTGTTATGATGTTTAACATATAATCTTTATCTGGTCTATTACATATGTAAAGACAATTCAAACATACAGTAATAACAACGTTGTTAACAACATTAAAATACCAGTTGAGTTAAATTCCTAAATATAATGATTTCTCTCATTCGTTTGTTAAGACAAATAGTTTACGTTTTTTAATGTCCAATTAGTTTTATACGTTTTGTTATATAAACGAATAATTTTTGTAGGTTGGATCCCTGGAGTTGAAATGTTACAACATATTAAATTTAGTTAATGGGCAAGCTTGTATGAAGACAGCTACAATGAAGTTAATCCTTATTTAGTCCATACAGAAGTATTATGTCCTGAGGCAAATAATGATAATTTTGTTCCAGCCCAAATAATGTTTATTTTCAGAAAAAAGTGTATATCAGGTTTTTTAGTTCCCAACGCCATCTGTTATAGAAATTTCTGTTTAATTTTTAAGATTGAAATATTTATAAGACTCAAATTCGTATGAGTGATAATGTCATGTGAGTCATGTGGTTATATATTTCGAACCAACAATACGAAAAAAAATTCAAGTCAAAAATCTTTGATAGATCTTCATCTATAAATAAACGTAAAAAAGCGCTATTTTGATAACTAGTAAGTTTTTTTATTGTGAAATTTTATCTTAAAAATTTTTACAGCGTACTAGAAAGACCTTTCAAAGAAAATGAAACGTTTTAAGAAAAAAATTCGATTCATAATATCAACAAACTCTTAAAAAATAGTTCGTTTCACAGCCTAAAATTTTGTAGCACTATTTCTATGAAAATGCATAAAAGTTTTCAAATTTTTTTCTAAAAGAATTAATATTTTGAAGAAAAATAAAGAAAGTGGGAGTAAAAGAGAGACAATGAGTTTTGTGATTGAGAAACTTTTTTATCTATAGATTTAGTTTTCCTAAGAATTATTTTTATTACATAATATTGAAAATTTCTTTTGCTCTTAACTTAGAAAAAAAAACTGTTGTGTTCAAAATAATCATCAGAAAAAACGTTGTGGGACTGTGAGTTTTTAGACTTATCCACACTTTTTATTGTATCAACTCACTGTAATGTGCTTGTAATCAAAAAAAGAAAAGCATAGGTTTCGAAATAATCTTTGTAAAAAAAGTTGTATTAATTTTTTCTCTTATATTTTTCTACTTAAAAAAATAAAAAGATATTTATAATTTGGGGGTAACAAAGTTGGCTGAATTACTTGTAACATGTGTTAAACGTAACGTCGTAAAATGAAACAATGTCTGCCGAAATTTATTTGAAATGTGAGGTATACGGATTAAAAATTACTATTTAAAAATATATGTATTTGTAGACACATACATGTTATAGTAACGCTAGGGATATCTAATGATGATGCCACTAATATAATGACGAATATTTTTGCACATTGAAGTTAATTGCTGAATATTGATATGGATAAGTAAATATATTTTGAATGTTATTTTAAATCATAGCTTTATGATACATTATTATAAATCATACATTGTATGCCATTTTCAACCATGGTATGATCAATACAGTGATTGGCATTACAAATTTCTTATACAATTTTAAAGCCTTACGATGTTTCACATAAAGTCTTTATTTACTTGTTACGTCCGCAAACAAAAGCAAACTGTTTTAGAAGATGTACTTGGTAAAAATAATAAATCTCTTAAAATTTTACTTTTTGTGAGTTTAAATTAAAAATAGTTTAATGCTATTTATATGGTACTTAATCTCTTCGGTATACTTACTCTTGTATTCGCCATTGTCAAACATGCGTAGACAAACAGCGATCAGATTTTCAAACCAAAAAGCAAAATAATAAATGTTGATAAATATCAACTAATGCCTTTAAATTTAAAATAAAATATCAGCTTTATTTCACTAAAATGAATTTAATACAGTTAAAACTAGTTTAGTTAACTTAAAATATCAAGTTATTTCAATTTTTTTATGTAAATTAAAATTTCAGGATGGCATTTCGGCATTTGATTTAAATATTTCCATTAAGGCTGCATAAAGTAGTTAAGTAGATGTAGGCTTAGTTTTAAATTTTCAGCTCATGAAATAAACAAATAGAGAGCTTAAAATGCGAATGTATTCGATTTTGAAGTGTTTAGTTAACACCCAAAGTTCATAACTTACATTCAAATTTATCTAGAATATTTTATCTTATAAAAATATAACGAAAATAAGGAACTGAAAACTAATCCAATTATCAACATGTCTCATAGCTTAACAGTACAGCTAAGACTTTAAATGACTGTTAAGTCTTTTTCCTAGAACGACAAAATTATTAAAACTTTGCTCTTAGAATTTTCTATAGAAATATTAGTTATTTCTTCGAGAATAAAAAAATAATTTTATATTCCCCGCTTATTTGAATAAAAATCATCACCACATAAATTTCCAAATTTTCGAACTTTCCGGAATATTTTTCATAAACTTTAATTTTAGTCGTTTTTCGAGTGCCTATATTTAATGTTAGTAAGTTAATAAATTCATAATTTCAACATTTAGAATAATATAATTTAGCAATAAAAAAATTAGCCAGATTGCTTTCACTGAATTTTTTTTAATCGAAGTTTAATACCAACATATAACAAATTCTGTTTTAACAAAAAAAAAAGGAGTGAGGAAAAGATAAAAAAAATGAACCATAATTTTTGACTAGCAATAGTAATAAATAAGTCATAAACGTAATTAATTTTTCTTCACTAATGTGCATTTATTAAAGTTTCATTAGGTTTGCAAAAATATTAAATTTAATTTTCTTAATCCCCCACATGTACGTTTTTTTAGATATGATAGAGAAAAAAAATTTAAAAAAATTATTTTAACTAATAATTCACAGACTCGCCTAATTTTTATGTTTTCAGACTCTCTTAATAGGAATGGAAATGCATTTACTTAAATCAGTATTTAAAACAATTTTAGAGTTTCAGTAAACGCTGTGCAAAAATACTTAGTTTCTGAACACACAATATTCATTTCAGAGGTTTTCCAATTTGCTTTTAACTCTAGTTAAAAGCAAATTTCAGAAAGTTTGAATAAATTATCAATAAAATCATGAAGGGCAGATATAAATAATGAAATTATGAATTTGAAAAGTAGTTCTAAATAAAACACATTTTTCATACCATGAAAAATACTTCAGAAGTTTTCGTTCAGTAAATAATATTAGCTATCAAAATATTTTTTGTATCAGTAATCAGAATTTTTGAGTTACAACAGCCTAATTCCAATTTCTTATTACAGTTACAAACACAAATTAGAACAGACATGAACTTTCCTGCATCGATTGTTTTAGAAATTGTAATTACTGTCTAAAAAATGTTTAATGTATTTTCCTTCTTCAAAAAAAAAAAAAACCCCTTTTAAAGGCCAAAGAAGACCAACATGAGTTAAAAACAGAATAAATTTATTACCTAAGAATGAGTAACATTTTCGAAACAAAGTACCCAAGGAAATATATATAGCGTGGTATACTATTACCCCCAAAGTAACAGTTGGTTAAATGACAATGTCATTTTTGCCGATTTTCGAACCAGCCAGTTTTGTTTATATACCCATAATAATTACCATGCAGATTTAGGATTTGGAATCCTCACTACGATAAACGTTGCCACAAAGTATAAGAGATGGTCACGAAGGGTACTGAAGCACTTCATTAGCCTGGAGGCTTCTACCTCAATTTGTGATATTTAACGAGGATTGTTTCATTTGTCCTCTCAATATGTCTCATGAACTTGGATATTATTTTCACGGTTAAAATTTTAAATCCAGCGAAAGTTTACAAGTAACTTTTAGGTCTGTCTCACATCTTTGATGCTCAGAATGACATCAGAAAACGTTTTTTTTATTTGGATAAAACCCATTATGAACCTTTTCCCTCTTTGACAGAAACGACTTTCAGAAGGAAGATGTCGAATGTTTGGATCTTTATAACAACAATTGTGCCAAAATAAATCCATCCCATTATCATATGCTCCATAGGAAGTTTAAAAAATGTTCTTAGTTTTAAGAGATATTAGTAATCTTGCAATCGTGATTGCATGTAACATAGAGATAAGACAGCGAGTTGTTTAAGGAAATACAAGCTGTTATGTTACCATCGTCTTTAATCTAAACTGTTCGCAGGAAAGGGAAATTTGTTAAATTACTTTTGTTGAAGTTGAAATTACCTTGATGACGAGATAAACAGGTAAAATAGACACAATACAGACAGTAGTTTAATAAAGTTCAAAGTGTTATATATAATTTGTATTTTTAATGTATTCAGAATCATTATAAAAGATATTTAAACATTAAGACTAAACATAAGTGGAGTATGGAAAGTAAGAGAAACGCTATACCAAAAACTTTTTGTAGTTTGCAATTTGAAAATGATAAAACCCTTCATTAATTGGCTACAAATAAAAAGCGTATTTATTCATTTCTATTGAGAAGAGTAATTAAGAAAAGCGAGACAAAAGCTCCCGTGTATTGGTTTAATATTTTTAAAAAAATTATTTCGTCTTGAATTTTGAAAATCTAGTGAATTGATTTAGACTTTTAAAATGCATGGAAAAGGCTCTATGCGCAGAATATAAAAAAGTCTTTGTTTAACCTAAAAATCCACGTATCTTGAAAATGTACAACTAACTTTTTTAGATAAACATTGAGTTTTTATGCTAGTTTTGACTTATTAAGTCCAAAATTTAAATATACAGAACTTAAAGATACAAAATGCGTACACAAAGAAATAAATTTCGCAATATTACTTGATATTTAAGAAAAATGAAACACGCATTTAATCTTTATGTTTGGTAATTCCCTAATAAAAAATCATTAAGCTATTCTAAAAAGCTATTTTAACAAAACATCATAAAGCTATTTCAAAGCCTAATATAACACTTTTAAAAACTTTAGTAAGACAAACAGCTCGACCATAACTACCATACTAGACAAACCGTTACTGATAATTCAGTACTTATTATTTACTGTTAACCACTAATAATGAGACGTTTAATGTATAATGAAGGAAACTTTTACTATTACTGATATGCGTGTAGTCAAAAGTGATCTTTTAAATTTTAACAAAAATTAAATTTCCACTCCCAATTCTTTACTCCAGTTATATTTAGAAACTATCTTTTGTTAAATGTATTCAAGGTTATTCGGCGTAGAGGCGCCGTGACTTCGATCCATTTTCACGTAAGGGATAGGCATTTTGCTCAAGATTTTCTGCTTAGTTAGCGAAAGCTCTGTTCTGCGATGTCAGCTCTTGCCCCTCTGGAACCGCTGGTGGTCAATCCACGTAAAGCGGGAAACTTAATTAAGGTTAATTAAGTGGATCTTTTTGTTTAGATCTTTATTCAGCGAAAGTATTTGTTGACTTGAGTAAATCGCAGATATCTGTAAGGAGCTTAGTATAAATTAGGGTGTAACTGGTCTGGGAAGTAAGTAATATAAAATGCTGTCACTTTTAAATGACTGGTGCTAGGTGAGATCAAATTTTTAATGTTTCGATATTTCGTAAGAAAATATACCAATATTTCATGATATATCGAAATACTTTCTTAACTTAACTAATTTCCATTCTTCTTACAAGTTATATTTCACATTATTTTCGTTACCTATATAAAAAGTTGAAAATGTTCTTGATAATGTCGTCATCGATAAATATTCTTGCCAATGAAATCAGCGTTATTATTGCATTATATAACTATTATTATCAATAAAACTGCATGAGTTTTATTGAGAATGATAGTTATTGATAAAACCCTCAGCGTTTCTCGATAATGATAGTTATATAATACAATATTAATACGAGAAGTATTGATTACTGACGATCTATAATTATCGTTGTCAATACACGATATTGTTGATTGTCATACTCGATATTTATGTACTTTTGAAATTTATTCACTATGTATCATGGAAATGCTTCTCAAATTATCTTTATAGCATTATTATTTAAAAAACTTTATATTTAGTAACGATACATAGTAAACAATTCCGGAATAAATTACGGTATGAAACACCGGCATTATGGGTACATCATTCGTAAAATTCATTTTACCCTAAAATCCATTTTTACCGTAAAATATTATACCGTAAATTTTACAGTAATATTTATTTAATTACAAGGATACAATGATTTTACGGTAATTTTTACTGTAAAAATTATGATATTTCAGATTTTTTGTTCCGAAACATGTTGCGATCAAAATGGATTTAACAGTCCAAAGCACCGGCACCCTGAATACCGTTTTTTTTAACTGTAATTTGATCCGGGATATTTTACAATGTATGTCCCCTAAGTCTCTGATTTAATTATGAGATTGAGAGATAGTTTTTTTTAAATATTTTTAAAAGGGAAGCAGGCGTAAGTAAAAATTAAACTATTTGGAAAGAAAAATTTTTATACAGAGAATTGAATGCAAATAGTTAGGAAATTTAAGATTACAATTTATTTTATATTTTCAATAGTTAGGACATATTTTTGAAATATGAACGTTGTGCATTATCTTCACAAAAAGAAACAAAATTGAAAGCTTAAAAAGAAAACAACTATTTTAAAAAGAAACAAATTGCAAAGACAATGACGCAGATTGAAATGTAACTGCTTTAATAAGAATGTAAAAATATAATTCTTTTTGGCTGATTTATAGTTCAGACCTGATTATATAATTCAGGGTCATGCAATGCTCTACTGAAACCGTATTTGTTTTAAATGGAGTTAAAAAACATGAAAATCCCCCTTTTAGTCAGACAGCAAGGAGATTCTGACCATGATTCATCGAGCATCGAGGATATTTTACGTCAGCACTTTGGTCGATAAGAGCCGGGAGCAGAATTCGCATCAACCAGCCACCGTTGGGATTCAAACCTAACTCACCTCATTGGGAATATAACACTCTATCTTCTAAGCAACTGCAGTTACAAAAACATTGATATCAAAAACGAAAAATTAGCTGGCCGAATAAAGTTGGTTTTAAGCTAAAATAAGCTCTGAACCAAGGTGGCTATTAAGTAAAACGCTGGTTGTTAAATAAGATGAAATAAAAACACTCCAGCCTGCCTAACACTTTTTGGCTTATTACAGTTATCTCATTTACATTTAGTTCAACGTGAAAATATGTCATTCATTGCACAATTGGCCTGATTTATTTCAGATTGTTTTCAATATGCCCTGTGTAGAGACGACTTATTGATAACTTTGTTAAAGGTTTATTGCAAAAAGCCTAATTCAGTTTGAATAGTTCATCACACATTTTAAAATGAACAAAATAATTAGTCTGATAATACATAATTGGACTAGTATCATATAGTTAGCCTGATTCTAATTAATACCAGTCAGATTAGAAAGTATTGAAGACGTTTTTATTAGCCTGGTGCATTGCTTATTGCTAGGCTACGTATACAAAACACTAACTATTTCAATAAGATAACAAAATATACTTTATAAATAGCCAATTTTTATTAGCTACTAAAATATTTCTCTATAATGTGTGACAGATGTCTTAACTAGCTTTAATAAAAGCTAAATATTTCAATAAACCAACAAAATACCAATTTTTCTGTCAATGGCCTGTTTTATGCTAGCTAATAAAAAAAATTCGGCTAGATTCTCAGATTGTCTTGTTGTTATGCCTTTTCATTTGGTAATTTGGGTTAAGGGGTTCAGTTAATTCAGTTGTACACAGATCACAGTTGTACACAGCTAATGCAGTTGTACACAGAAAACACACATTACTGAAATGGTCATTTCCATTTCGATTTATATATTTTCCAATGGAATTCAACGTACATCTCATCTAAAATTATCTATCCAATAAAAAAGTTTTTTTTAGCTTCAATATTTGAAAGTATAATAAGTTTTTTGCCTCAATATATTGAACGTAAAAAACACATAAAATCAATTTGATTTTTCAAATTATTTTTCTGATTTTTCTATTCTTTCTAATTTTTTTTTCGATTTTCCTATTAAATTCAAAACATAAAAAGTGGAAAGATCTGAAACTAAAAATATACCCAGTGGAAAAATCTAGGGAGTAAATTCTACAGTTGAGAATAAGTTAATTTTAGAATATACACTGAATTAGTAAAACGAGAAATAAAACGAAAATAATATTATAAATTATACGTTAGATTGTTTGCAATAAAATATTTACATAAGTACTTCTCCTAATATAGCCTTAAAACATTTTATAAAAGCAATAACTTTTTCTTAATATGGGCAAAAAAAGTTTTAAGTAAAGAAATCTTTTTTTGCTAAAATGCGTTAATATATTTTGTGACTGCCTACTAATTATATAATAAAACATTTACAAAAACATTTAGGTTAAAGTTCATATTCTCCAAAAGCCTTAAGACATTTATAAAAGTACAAACTTCTTTTTTTAAATCTAGGTTAAAAAAAGTAAAAGAAAAGAAATCTCTTTTTCTTGTCAAATACTTTAATATTTTTTTTATTTATGACTTTCTTCTTATTCTATTAATTGCTACCGAATAACTTCAAGCAGTCTTATTTTAATTTTATTGGAATTAAAAAAAAACTGGACAAAGAATTCGTGAAAAGAAATTTTTGAAAAAAATCTGTCATGCATTCAGAATTAATGAAGATGAAAACTGATGATTGGTGCTGTATAATTGATAAAGTTAATAGAAGGTAAAAAATGTAAAAAAAAAAGTTGCAAAGTATTTTCTAGGCAGAACTGATTTTAACTTTACAATGTGTAAATGCTTGAATGAACAACAAATCCTTTGACATTAGATTTAATATGAATTCTGTCAAAAGAAAATGTTCAAAAAAATTCTCAACGCTTGTAAAAAAATTAAATAAAATAATAGAAAAATAAAAGTAATATTAAAAAAAGAAATCTCCAGTAGATTTCGAGATTGAGGCTTTAAAAATATAAATTTATCTTAGGGTTAGATTTCGGAATTTTTCAAAAGCAATTCAATCTGAATTTTTTAAAATAATTTAAGAAAAAAGACTAAAAAGAATAGAAAAAAAAAGAAACAGAAATATATCATCCCTTTGATGTTAGTTTTTACTATAGCTATTAAAAAATTATCTATAATAAGAGGCTGATTCTCTTCAATAAAAAAACATGATTTTAATTAAATGGAATTGCAAAAACAATTAACGAATGGGATTTTTTACAAGCGAGGCTTTTCGACTCAAAAGCAGACAAGTCTAATTTTTTCTAAAGAAAGTTTTTCAGGTTCAATAATCAGTTTTTTTCCTAAACTTTTCTTTACAATCTCATGTGGATATTTAAAATAAGCTTTTAGAATTTTTATTCTAATGTTATTAATTCCCCTCCCCCTTTTTCTGTGAAAGCTGTTCAATCGGATTATTTTTTCCATACATATGAAACACAAAAAGTCATACAGATATAAAAGTTTAGTTAAAAAATCTGATTTTGACTTCAACAATTTCCTTTTTTTAATATTGAAATATTCATTTTTATTAATTTGAATTTAACACTAAAGTTTACAATAATTATAATAAGTCATAACTGGAGAAGTTCAACATAAATTTTTAAAAATAATTTACGAAAAAAGATTAAAAAGAAGTACAAAGATTTCATTGAAGTAAATTTCTATAAATGCTTTAAACTATAAAATATTTTGGAGACAGGGTTTTCTAATAAAATTAAAATATTCTCTCGAACCTTAAAAAATATTGTTTTCGATATTTTTGTGCAAAATTATTCTGTAGTTGCTTGTTTTAGGAGAGGAAACATCTTACAGTTTATTGAATAACTGGCATAATAGAGCTGATTTTACTGGTCTTTTAACTGAATAGTTCCTGTATTAATAATTTTTTACAGGTCTAAAACATTTTATTGCGTTATTAATACAGAATAAGTATAATTTTAGAGGTTATTTAAAATTTCATTTGATGTTTATATAGCAGAAAATTGAACAATTTGCATGCAATTGCCACGCCACGTGGCAATTGCATGCAAAATTGTTTAATAACGTGGCAATTGCATGCAAAATTGTTTAATAACGTGGCAATTGCAATTGCCACGTTATTTTAAGCCAAAAAGAACTAATACACAAAAAAATAAGTGTCCACTTTTTTAATGTCTTTAAGCTTGTTTATGTCAAAAATAAATTTCTACTTTACACATAATTAAGTTATTTTTTAGTGTTGCTCTTAGAATAAACCATACTGGAAGAAGTTTTAATTGTGCAGTCAAATTAGGCGAAAATTTGATCAAACTCAAAATTGCACGTGACGGATTTCCGGTGCCGGGTTTTCCGCCATTTTGAAGAAGAAGTCGGCCATTTAGGATTTTTCTGAGATTCATATAAATAAGATAAGATCCATATAAGATATAAATAAATAATTACTTAAAAAAATTTAAATTTAAGTTAAAATATTTAGAAGAAAAATTGCAATTTTTAGTTTTTTAAATTCTTTTTTTGGGAATTAGATGCTCATTTTGAATTGGAACTTGTTATTAGCAGGTCAATATTTGTTTAAGGGAACTCTTAACATAAATCCCCCACACAATTCTGTTGCAAGTTTCCAGCCATTTTGAAGAATTAATCAGCCATGCTGGATTTTCCTAAAATCAACAAAACAGCTAATGCAAGCAAACTCTCAAGTGTACATTGTTCATGTTTATTGTTCAAGTCTACATTTTTTATGAAAACATAGTTTTCAAATAAGTAATATAAAGTTTTGTTTTGTAACTTCTAGGAAAGCAGTTAAAAGAAAAACTAATTTTTCCTTCTTTTTTATTTAGTTATGTTTTAATTATTTTTTATTTATATTTTAATGATTTATTTTTTCTGCCTTTTACTCACTTATTTTATCTATAGTCATTCATTTACTATGGAAGTAAAGTTGTTTGGAATAAAACTCATTATTAGCAAGCTAGTCAGTACACATTGGGATTTGTTTATGACAATCTCATTAGGTAATATTACATAAAAAATCCAAGAAGTTTGCAAGTTGTTCGCCCATTTTAAAAATCAGCCATATTGGATTTTACAATACAAAGATCAACGAAAACATCAGAGAGAGGAAAGCTATTAGGTTTAGAATTTTTACCTTTTTAATAAAATGTATTTAATGTATGTAATGTTAATGAATAATAAATCCTGATACTAAAACCTTTTTGAATCTTAGTTTCCAGGACTTTAGAAGTACTGAAATTTGAAAGAGTTAGTTAACTGTCAGGGAGCCTATTATATTATACATACAATTTTTTTCATTCGCATAAAAGTTCGTATGTTTTCAACCTATAAAATTAATAATGAAAAAAAAAGTGAATTATGCTTTTAATATAGAATTTTTAAAATTATACGATTTTGTTATCAGCATTTATTTTACAAGTTTAGAAACAATTACATAAATATAAAGTAAGCTTCTTTAAACATTCAAAGAAATAATTTTGAAATATTTTGTACAAGTTTGTTTTATCACAAGAAACTTAAAACAGTTATTTTCTACGTCCATCGTCTTAAATTTTAAATCTCTCAATATTTATATTTTAAGTATTTATAATATTCCTTGATTTTTTTCCAGAAATACAATAAAAACAATCGTAATTTTTAGAAGGAAAAATGCTTGAAAATAAATATTTCTGATTAAATTCAATTCTGTCTGTGGTTAAAGAACTTTAAAGTTTACTAAATACTTACACTATAAGACTTGTAAAACTTATTTCTATAAAATTTTGGCCGAATCTCTTGGAAAACTCTTATTTCTTTAAGACTCAGTTCTTTTTCTTCTTGTTCTTTATGCTTATAAACCTAGATCCTCGGCAGTGCCCAAAGCAGTTCGTGTTTCTGCATAAGAATCTTTTGAAGAGTAAAATTACCATATTCCATTTCAATTCTTTCACAAACTCAGGAATTCAAACTTCCGCAACGATATCTTTTCCCAAATCTTCGAAATTCCATAGAATTATCAAACATGGATATATGCAGTGTAGATTTTCCATGAGTTGCTGAAATTGGGTGAAGTGAATCGAATTGTAGGTGATCTATCTTTCCTATTTAGATGCAGAGAAGTATCTTATTTCCGAGAATACAAACCATTTAGATAAAACTGTCGCATTGAAGTTGAAACTCTCCGTTTTCATTTAAAATAGGGTTAGTATTTTAATATTGCAAGACAATAGTTTTCTGTCAAAATTTTCATTAAGAGCTGAATATATTTTAGCGTAATGATATATTTTCTTAAATATTTGGAATGTTATAGAATATGTGAAGATGTACGAATGCACTATGCACCATCCTAGTACTACCAGAATATGGTAAAATTGACCGTGTTTCTGACTCTAAGGAAACTCCAAAAAGCTTGATAATTTTTACCGAAGTGCTTTGATTTGATAATGATTTTGTTAAAACGAACAATAAAATATAGTAAAATATGTGATTAAATCTGTCAAATGTGATACTATTTTGAAATCGTATTGTGATACCTTAGAGCATAGCATAAAAACTGTTCAGTTAAATTTACTTTTATGAAATTAATTAAAAACTAATCAGTTTAATTTACTTTTCAGTTTTAAATTCTTTATGATACGTGGTAATATGATCTATAATTTTGAAAACCAGAATTTCCGGTAAGCAGTTGCCATGTTAATGGAAAAATTACCAAACGAATGGTTTAAATTCAGTAAATTTTAATTTTAATATCAAAATTATTTATGTTCTTTTTACTGCAAAAGTGATTTTACAAATACATTACGGTAATTTTACCAGAACTCTTATTTCTCTGTATTCAATTGCTTTAGCAGCGTGAGGGCTGTTAAGTGCTCTTTTCATACCCATCTAATTCATCGAACCTTGGTTTTTTTTCTGTGGAGTGTCTGAAATTTATTAAGCGTCATGAATATTTGGATCTCGTGGGAAATTCTACTGCGATTACATTCTGTGAAATTGGTGTGCTCGACTATGCCAGAAATCAATGCACTGTTAGTATCAAATATAGCACCTTAAGGAAAAAATATTCAAGTCTTTGTTGAATCATTAGAAACTATAATAAACTAATACGCCATTTGTACTCATAATGTCGGGTGAAAATCAACTCAAAAAGTTCGTCGTAAGAATTGTAAAATGTAATAAAAAAAAAGTTTTTTTTTTTAATTTTAAAAAAATCATTTAATAAGTTGAGGTATACCTCATTACTTGTATACCAATAAGAAAATCTTTCCTTTCTTTAATAAACTATGGGAAAAAACTTAGTTCTGTTTCTGAAGACAAAGCATAATTACCACAACTTAATTATACAAAATAACTTTATTTGTCTTAGGTCATTACGAAAAAAAATCAATATTTTTTATAACTTCCTTAACTCAAATCATAAAAATTTTTTATATCGAACTACTATTATGTACCACAACTTAAACTCTCAATTTAAAAGTGTATGTTGTGTTTGGGCTTTGGCAATAACAGTAGCGATCAATTTATTATTCTTTTTCGAAGTCAGGTTTCTTCCAGATAATTTCTTCTTCTCGGAATCTTTCTCGCAACATCTGTGACATTGTGCTTCAATGTGATTGCAAAGGAAGTTGCTACTGATTATCCAGGTTTCCTATTTTGGCACCTGAGTGAACATCATTTCCCAATATCTGAAGGTTGAAACGCAAAATTGTTTCTTAAAAGCTCCACTAGTTTTCCCAAAGTTTGAGTCATAGGTATTTTTAGAGGAATTAAAAATTTTCATCCGTATTTGAATTACTCAATAATGAAATAGATCTGTTCCTCTGACGCTCTTCATTGGTGCATTCGCAACGTAAAACTGCAAAAGTCTTACTCATAATCTGGAGAAAATTCTTTAGCTTCAACGAATTCAATCAATGCTTGTTAAATAGCCTTAATGCAAAGAAGTAGTTTGCATCACCAGAAAGTAGGTCTCACTTTGTCTGACTTGCTTCTCTCTACGCTTGCCACTAATTTACTGTATTTCTGCATATATGTTAATCAGGGTTTTGAGGAATGTAATTAATGATAAGGCGGCTGATAATGACAGCTGTTTTGTTCGCACGAATTTTCTTGAATTATGTCCTTTTCCACCAAATTCATAGTTCGAGATCTTTTTATCTCCTTTTCCTTTGATTATAAAAACAATTCAGAAGAAAAATAAGGTGTCGTCAATTGAATTAAATTCTAGTACACTCTGAAAATTTCCATGTATCGAAACACCGAAAATGGCGACAAGTAAACAATGGTGGCACCTTAGTGATTCACTAAACTAAAAACGTTCTTTCACACTACATGGTGTAAAGTAGACGAAACAATTTTTTTTTTTGGATTCACTACCACGAAATTTTATAATCACAGTTAGATTAAATATATATAAAGATTCAATAGAGTTATATTTACAATAAAATATAAACTTAGAATATAATTTATCTAGAATGCATTTATACACTAATTCTGGAAATAAAATTAGTTTGTAAATCAAAAATTCCTGTAGCCCAGAAAATATAAAGATAAATTCCATGCAGACAGAGTGAACAGAACAGAATGAATAGAACAGCTTGACAGAATGAAAGCGGATAGAAACAATATCAGGTAAAATCCCTTAATTTATTTCACAAATATTTAAAAATTGAAATATAATTATCCATATTACACAATTAAAAACATAGATATTTTAACGATCACTTTTATTTTGGTTGATGTATAGCAGTGAAGAGACATCCACTAACTCCCGCCAACTAGCACTCGAGATAATCTCAACAATCTATTGGTGATATTCAAAAGCTCGCCAACATCGTAGCTTTTGAAATGGAAAATGATTCTCGTTTGGTAAAAATGACGAGAGTTTGGAAGTTTATTTCGTTATAAGTGTTTAGAAATAAATTACACCCTTACATTTGCACACCGTAGAAAAGTAGTAGACACCATTTTTAGTGTTGAAATAAACTAAAAATTTTTACAGTTCATATAAACATATTTTTACTTACTTTTTTCAATGTCATAGTTTTTTTAGATTTATTTATTCATTTTCTTTATTTATTAATAGACAAAACATATTTTTATGTGCATAAGGATCAATTTAATTGCTTCCTTGCAAAAAAATTTAATTTAAAACAAGCATATTTTTAGTAAGATATTCGCACTAATTCTTTCAAACAATTGCTATATTGTCAATTTAAAAAAATTGCACAATAATTACATATCTGTATTTTAAAATGAATTGCAGCTGTTTTATATTTAAGAACACATTACCAGCAGCTTTATATTTTTGTTGCAAATGCAGTTTCAAGTATTGAGCTGTAGTTTTCGTGCAAAAAATTACATTAATTGTCAAAATAACAATTGTTTGAAAGAATTAGCTCGAATAATTTTCTAATAATGTGCTTTCTTTTTAAACGAATTATTTTTGCGATTAAATTAATTCTAATGATCATTAAAATATGGCTTGTCAATAAACTAAAACGCACAAAAAATGAATAAATAAATAAATTATAACATAGAAGAATTACTTCTTCTATGTTATAAAATGAAATGTGATGAAAAATATGATTATGCTATGAAATGTTATGAAAAATATTACATACGGTGTAAAACATAGTAGTTCTCAACACCAAAAATCGTGGCAATAATTTTTTATAGTGCGTATATAAGTTCGATTTAGTGTTAACGTGATATGTAAGTTTTTGGGTTTCTTAGAATGCAAATGTATAACTAACGAAAATTTAATGAGAAATGAAATAAAAAGTAATTAATTTAAATTAAGTAAACAAATTTTGAATCTTCTTATTAAATATCAATTTTTTATAGTGTGTATATAAGTTCGATTTAGTGTTAGCGTGATATGTAAGTTTTGGGGTTTTTTAGAATGCAGATGTATAACTGAGCGAAAATTTAATGGGAAATGAAATACAAAGTAATTAATTAAAATTAAATAAACAAAATTTGAATTTTCTGTTTAAATATCGTGAAGTGCAATGTTTGACAGCAATTAAAATTATCGTCGGCAGAGAAAAACGGATTTAAATATAAAGATCTTTTATTTATCAAAACTTAAAAGAGATACAGAATTATTTAGCCTCAATTTTTTTTATTACTCATTTGAAAACCTATATAAACCAAAAATAGATGTATTACTTCAGTTCTTTCAGTTTTTTTCTAGAAATACTCTCTCCTTTACCTAATACATAGTTCGCGATGTTTCTATCCCTTTTTCCTTGATTAAAAAACAACAGTTCGGAAGGGGAAAAAAAAATCCCGATTTCGACACATGAGTTAAGTACTAGTAAGAAAACTTTTCCTTTTCTTTTTTTGACAAACGATGGAAAAGAGCATTTTTCTGTTGTGCGAGATGAGAAACAAACGTTGAATCAATCGATGGGCGAGCATTGATCCGCGATCATTACGTCGTTGGAAACATCTACGCGGCAAAGATAGAAGTTGCGCTTCGAACAGGTGAGGGCTAAAATAGCATCACCGACCGCACATTAAAAAGACTCTTTTATTTATTTTTTTTCATATTTGATCTGACTTACGACAGTTTTTGATGGAAAAGAACCACGCTTAGTTATAAATATCTTTTTCAGACTGTGTAAAGGTTGTGTTTAGCTATTGATTGCTTTTTGAATGAAATTGTGTCGCCTTAAAATCGATGGAATATGAATGTTTTGATCGATATGTTATTAAGAATAGAATGTTATGACCACATTTAAAATATATGATTGATAATATTTTGGAGTTTTTCATGGGGCTAATGTTTTTTTGGCGGATTAATGCACTTTATAAGAACACTTATATTTTTTTTCTTCAAAAAATTAAGCTTTGTGACTGTATTATTTTAAATAATTTTTCTAAACCAAGACTAAATATTATTCAATTCTACTATTAGTTCACGCTCTTCCTAGATGCATATTTACATATCTTGTTCAAATTTTCAATCGTTAATAAAATACTTTTTATTCATCCATTGATGTTCAAATACATTTTTTTAAGCTTGTGGTGGAGGACACTTGATGTTAATTCAGTTTTTTCAAATATTAATTAATGAATTAAATTTAATTAATTAAATTTAATTTTTAATTGGGAGAAAAAAAATTCTCGTAATTTTGCTACTTAATATTGTGATTCTGTGAAATTATTTAATAAAAAGTAACTAAAATTTTCTTATCTTTGTTGACCTAAGCAGGTAGGACTTTTTTTCATCACTTGTTTACTGAAATTTATTCGAACTTTATTTAGAAGAAATTAAAATTTTATGTTCAAGTTTCCATTTAGTTCAATACAATTTTCGGCCATCGAAATGACGAAAACATATATTTTTTAGTGTTCTATTGATGTAAGCTAAATCCTTATGGTTTTATCATTGAAAAATCTACTGTGTCAAATAAACTTCTGTACAGTTGAGATTGCTACTGATAATGAAAAAGATGACGACGGATTGGAATTTAGGACATAATTTAAAAAAAAAATGAGCATTAAATTTTTTTTATTTAAACAATATGAGGTGTTTATGTCGTCACTCATACGCTGGAAGGTGTACGTTAAATCTGTCGTCTCTGAAAGTGCTCTAGTTGGTTGTAGCGTGGATGTTTGGCTTGAGGGGTATCAGCTCAAGTGCGGTCCATGTCGTCTGACCAGGGTCAAAATTATATGACATTCCCACCCAAATCGTTAAAAGATTGAGTCTGAAATACCTATTTACTTAGGCATGGTTGAGTGAGTGGTAGGAGGGAAGCTCAACCTTATTTAGAATTAAACCATCTAAAACGTTTTAAGCTTTAATTCTTGTAGTTGAAAGTTAGCTTTTAATTGTTTTGCAGATATTAACATTTTATTGTATGTAAATATCTTGAAATATTTTAAAATAAGATGGAAAAGGTTAAAAAAAAATTGATATTGTTCAGAAAAATTTTAATATATTTTGTTTATTAATTTTATTTAATTTCAATTAAGGGAGGGAAGCACTTTTAATCATGAAAAAATTCATTTTCTGTTACAATTTATCAGCCAGAAGTTCATTTTTAAGTAACGAACAGCTTTTTCACAACCACTTACTTATCAGAGGTTCATTTCAACATTTTTAGGTATCTGCTTGGTTAATTACTACCGCCAATCACGACAAATCACATAGCCTATGCCAACTTCAGCGACGCGAACATTTTATTGAAAGCTCATATTTCCGATACCATCATTTCGCCGACGTGATCATTTCGTTGACATGATCATAATTTTAACATGATAAATTCAATTCTGATTTATATTTTCTGTCAAACTCTCTTTAACGGTTTTTATAACCTTTAGACACTTTTTCACTTCTTTTTTTTAAACTTTTAAACACTTACTTTTAAATACTTTAAAAACTTTTGTGATAACCGTAAATGTGTTATTAAACAACTTGCTTGCACAAAGGTTTGGTTATTGCTTAAACTATTATTATGTATGATGGCTCTATAAAGATATTTCAAGTTTCAAATGAAGTACAAGTCAACTTTAATTTACGATCCTTAAAACATACATTTTTATAAATTTGTTCAAAAAAATTTAACTAAATATTTCATTTGCAATTTTTTATTAGCTAAAAAAATTGAGAAGAATTGTTCTGACGGTTTAAAGGGGATCCGTTTGAAACATAATATCATATCCTTTTCATGATCCGACATATAATTTTTATATTTCTGTTATGATCCGATTATAAAATTTTATTGTCCTTCACATAATTTGTTATTTTGTCTAAGTTTAATTTTGTCATATTTTAATTTAGTCATCTAAAATTATGTCGTTACAATTATATTTTCCTAACACATTTTTTACAATTCACGAATCCATAAAAGTTCACGAATATCATTGGCACAAAAATCAACATTATCGTGAAATGTTTGCTGATGTAAAGCATCGCATGTTATATTATAAACCATTTTCCCAACTGATGGCTGCCCAACGAACTTCTAAAACTCCATGAAGACTTAAAAGGTGCTTACGAAAATCGAAAATCATGATTTCACAAAGAAATGTAAAGTTAACTAAAAACATGTTTAAAAAATTTCTCTCTCCGTTATCATCCCTCTAAATGTCGAAATCGCGAAGAACAAGGCTCTTAAACTAATATTAGTACCAAAACTAATGATGACTTATAGCTCGTGTATAATTAGTTCGGTCTCTTACACAGCTTGTGAACAATAGCAACAAAAATTACAAGACAACATTCATGTTTATAATTTTATTTTATTTTATAACCGTCGTTGAACAGCCGACCCAATATTTGGGTTTACGACTACTAATGCTCAACTCCGTAGCCTTGTAATTTTGAACCCAATCCAGAAGACAAGGGAACTCCTGGATTGAGTATTNCCAGAAGTTCATTTTTAAGTAAAGACGGCACAAACAGCTTTTTCGCAACCACTTACTTATCAGAGGTTCATTTCAACATTTTTAGGTATCTGCTTGGTTATTTACTACCGGCAATCACAGCAAATCACATAGCCTATGCCAACTTCAGCGACGCGAACATTTTACCGAATGCTAATATTCCCGATACCATCATTTCGCCGACGTGATCATTTCGCCAATAGTTCATTTCGACGACATGATCATAATTTTAAGATGATAAGATTCAATTCTGATTTATATTTTCTGAAAACTTTCTTTAATTGTTTTTATAACTCTTCGAAACTTTTTCATTTCCTTTTTAAAACTTTTAATGTGCAGTATTTTGTGACAATCGTAAATGTGTAATTAAACAACTTGCTTGCACAAAGGTTTGGTTAGTGCTTAAACTTGGGAAAGCTATTATTATGTATGATGGCTCTATAGAGATATCTCAAGTTTGAAATGAAATACAAGTCAACTTTAATTTTTGGTCCTTAAAATATACTTTTTTAAAAATTTGTTTAAAAAAATTTAATAAAAAATTTCATTCGCAGTTTTTTTTAGAAGAATTGCTCTGACAGTTTGAAGGTGATGCGATTGAAACATAAATATAATATCCTTTTCATGATCCGATTTATAATTTTTATGCTTCTGTTATGATCCGACTTATAACTTTTTATTGTTCTACACATAATTTGTTATTTTGCGTAAGTTTACTTACGTTACCATAGTCAAATTTTAATTTAGTCATTTAAAATTATGTCATTACAATTATATTTTCGCTAACACCTTATTTACAATTCACGAATCCATAAAAGTGTTCATGAATATCATTGACACAAAAACCAACATTATTGTGAAATGTATGCTGACGTTAAGCATTTCATGTCATACTATAAAACATTTTCCAAAACGATAGTTGTTAACAGAACCTCTAAGATCCCATGAAGACTTTAAAGGTGTTTACGAAAATCGAAAATCATGATTTCACAAAGAAATCTGAAGTTAACTAAAAACATATTTAAAAAATTTCTCTCTTTGTTATCATCCCTCAAAAGGTCAAAATCGCGAAGAACAAGGCCTCTTAAACTAATATTAGTATCAAAACTGAAGATGGCTTATAGCTCGTGTAGAATATAATTAGTTCGGTCTCTTACACAGCTTGTGAACAACAGCAACAAAAATTACAAGACAACATTCATGTTTATAATTTTATTTTATTTTATAACCGTCGTTGAACAGCCGACCCAATATTTGGGTTTGTGACTACTAATGCTCATTTCCGTAGCCTTATAATTTTGAACCCAATCCAGAAGACAAGGGAACTCCTGGATCAAGTATTGGGAGAAATTTGCCTTAGTGGAGGACTTTTTGATGGAACTAACCCAGATTTGCGTTACATGGAGAGGAAGACCACGATAACCTTCCTCAGTTAGCCTGACGGCAAGGGGACTTTAACCCATGATCCGTTTACCACTGAGGATACTTCACGTCAGCACTGTGGTCGGTGCAAGCCGGGTGCGGAATTCGTATCGACCAGCAATCGTCGTTCTTTCTTTTGAAATAAGAGTTTTACTAGTTTATAATTTTAAACAATTACACATTGGTAAAACTTTTATTTCAAAAGAAAGAAAGAAAAACATTTTAAGTCGTATTTCAATATATTAATGCAAAGCCAATTTATACAAAATGCAATGCCAATATATATATATATATATATGGATTCATTCGATCAATAACAAAAAGAGAAAAATCAAAAAAATAAACAAACTTTCTTTAGGTCTGTAATCAATCGATTTTTCCTGTTCTTTTGTTTCTGGCAACCCCCGCGTTCTTCGTATTAATAAGTTAATTATGCCGTTGAATTTATTTAGCTAATTGGAAGGGTGGTATGTTTTTTTTCCTGTTTGACATACAACTTTTTAAAAAAGAAAACTTTGTTAGTTCAAACATTCATTTAAATATAGTTAAGTTAAAACAAATGCAAATTCTATAACAGGGAATTCTTTTATTTATTTACCAATGAACTAAAATTAAATAATACATGTCGTTAGAATGTTGGGTTCCAAAAGTTAGAAAAAGTATAAAGATTTAGTTTTTAGTTACAGGAATGATTAAAATGCAATAAGTCAATAGAAGTTTTAATTTGTTTCGGAAAATTTAAAAAAAATATTCATTGACATTAAAATTTGAGGATTATTATATTATTGGTGCTTTAAAAATGTAAGAATTGTTATTAAAAGAAATCATTACCAGTAAAGAATTTAAGAGTCTATTAAGAAAAAAAATGATGGCACCGAATTTACAACATAAATCCCTCAGTGAATCACAAAATAATTCTTTGGTGTGTGCGTCGTATTAAAACATCAGGAATGTTCCTTTATTTTTTCGTGTTGGGTAATTGCCCCCATTTTTTGTGTTCAATTACACGAAAATTTATAAAAACAATAATAAATGATACTCATAAAAGTTAGTAAAATTATTTTTACGATACAAAGTAAAACCAGTTAGTTTAAAGTGCAAGTAATCTCCAATTCCCAAAATAAAAATAGTTTGAAAATCAAACATAAATCTAGCATAGAATTATGGTTAACACAACAAAAGTCAATAGAAAATAAAAAAATAATTAATACAATTAACATATACGACGGTCATTTTTGAGGTGAGAACCGATTGCAGGCTGAGATATCCTGGTTGGTAGGGCGTTGGACCCATGCCCAAGGGGTTGTGAGTTTGATCCCAGGAGGCTGAATACTTCCCGTGTTGTAAATGGTGACTGGCGCTTGTTAAATCTGCCGGGTACTAAGTCCTTCATGTTCCAATAACTAATCAATACATCTGGGCACTGAATTAGAGATTGATC
This sequence comes from Parasteatoda tepidariorum, assembly GCF_043381705.1. NCBI lineage: Eukaryota > Metazoa > Arthropoda > Arachnida > Araneae > Theridiidae > Parasteatoda > Parasteatoda tepidariorum. The sequence goes on along the minus strand of NC_092206.1, from coordinate 60,379,945 downwards.
GTTCTCTGGTTCAGGTCAAAATTACGATTTGTGAATGAATGATGAATGAATGAATGTATATGAATGCATAATGAATGGAATTGCCCTATAAACCGTCTGTGACGTGTGTGAGGCTGAATTTGTATTCTTGGCCATAAATGGCGCCACTGGAAAACAAGAAGCACACCCTCTGCCTTAAATTCGGTTTCACCAAGCGGACTTGTTGATATTAGAAACGGGCATTAGAGAAAAAAAAAAGGAAAAAAAAAGCAGAACTGATTGCGCATTGTATTTGAGCACTCTGTTAACTGAATTAAGTTCAACGTCGAAGATTTTTTCAAGTCTCTTACTACGCCACCATTTCGTTCCAAGTCTCTGCCGGTGTTGGTTGTATATTGATTCATTTGGCACCATGATTGATTCATTTGGCAAAGAAATAATTAAGTATTTGTTACTGTTTAACCTCCGTTCGAAGTTAGCTATTGTTGATTTTCAAGAGGTGGGTTAGTGAGGTACCAAAAGAATAGCATCGTTTATATAATTTTGGATTCTATTTTAAATCAAATTCATCGAATAAAATTTTACCACGATTACTTCGTTCTAAAAATTGAATTTACAGTTTTATTTTCTTGAATTAGTTGCTAACATATAATATAATAAATTAATTGAATTTGTTTCGATTGGGTTGATATTTAAATTACTAATTCTTTGGCACTTCTAAGAACTATTTAAATGCTATGCTATGAAACATTCTAGATTTATATCATTATTTTGATCAGATAGAGCTGTAAGCTAGCAAACAATATCGATGCTGTCACTTAAATCTGTTCAAAAAATCAGAATGAATATATATATATATATATATAATTGAAATATGCGG